>NC_134403.1:222620341-222920341 GCF_038048845.1 Mixophyes fleayi | reverse complement strand
TGACAGGTGCATGAATGAAATAATCTTCACGAACTGATACAGATCCAAAATTTGCCATATTGTTGTGCCAAACAATGTGCAGAGGAATAAATCAGCATAAGACACAGAAACAGTGTCCTATAACCTTTTGTATTAATACTTTGCAGATTATTGGCATTCTAACGTTACTGCGTTCATGGAGATTTGTCTATGTCATTTCATATACTCTAGGGTCAGAAAACACTCGCTTCTCAAACCACTTGTTAGCACTGTACTACTTATAGCATATCGATATACAATATAATGCACAGCATGCAGCCTGGAAACTGAAGCGAGGGTAACTGTCATTGATTCCTCCGGGTAACACAGGGGTGTCACTGTGCAGTATCGGAAGGTGATCGGAACGAAATTACACAGTACAACCAACCAAATGAAACAACAAGCGGTACTTTGGAACGATTGTCGTTCATCGTGTAAGCATACACACTAATGCGATATCTGGCTGAGCACTCGTTTATCGGGTGATTGGCCCGATAATTGGCTGAAAAAACGGCAGTGTGTACCCAGCTTAAGTAAGAAAGATTTACAGATGTCTTTGTACAACTGATTGAAGGTCATAACTACAATGTAAAGGATTGTGTTAATTATTATACTACATAACTACAAGAGGGTATGCCATGTATTCTATATAAATAGTAGTATACAAGTTACAGTAAAACAGAACTGATTATTCCAGACAACTGTGTGCGTCTCAGATCAATTTTCCAGTGTGCACTGTATACCTGAATTAGATGGGATTTTACAGATGGCAAGAGGTCTATTGTCTTTAACACAGGTGAACTGGATGTGACAACCCTGGACAAAATCTTAGAAACCGATGGTGCTAAATTGCAATATGTATCCTGAAAATCTATTGAGGTTAAACAATCTTTGCCTCAGATTTCATTGAGAAATGAGTTTACAGGCTCCATTTGAAAATGCCTTGCATGCACAAGTCGATTGAGAACTTGCAAGTCCAGAACAATTCTGAAACCTCCCGATTTTTGAACTAGAAATGTTTTTGAATGAAATCCTGCGCCTTCCTGACTTGCAGGGACAGGAACAATTACATTTGCTGTCAACAGGTTCTGAAGGCATTCTTTCAAAGCTTGTTTCTCCAGGAAGGAAGATGAATTTGAGACCATGATGTTCTCTTGGGGCAGAAGATGAAACTCTATACCGTAGCCCTTGGTGACCACAACTTGTACCCACTGATCCAAAGTGGAGAGCTTCCAAACCTTTGCAAAGCATGCAATTCTGCCCCCTACAGGAACAAAACAGAAGTTGGATTCTAAGCAAGTCACTGTATTCTTGATTATCCTTGCCTGCCTCTTCTAACTCTAAAGGGCTGAAAGGACTCTCTAGTAGTGCAGTCAAACTGCCTGGAATATGGTTTCCCAGGTCTATAACTGTGAGCTTCCTTAAATTGCTGTCTAAATTTAAAGAAAACGTCTTCATCTTCTATCTAGCGGCAGAAGATTAGACCTACCTCCAGCAGTATTCTGCACCATGGAGTCCAGTTTCTCACCAAAGAGAAACATCCCTTCAAACAGAAGCATAGCCAGCCAATTTTGTGATTGCCGGTCTGCAGCCTACAGAGGCAGTCAAATAGCTCTTCTTGCCACTACTGCTGAAGTCATGTTCCTAGAAGAGAAAACAATAGCATCCAGCGAGGCTTCAGAAACGAAATAAATGCTTTTTTTGCATAGATTTCTACACATTTTAGATAAATATTATCTATTGAACTTTTCTTCAATGTCCGTATGTAAGGTACCAGCCCATAATCCAAGTTGTTCTAGAGACTGAGGCCTTTGCTATTCCAGATTTAAGTTCGTTGCTTGAAGAAAAATGAAACAGCTCGCAATATTTCTACCCATAGGATCTTTCAGGGGACCACAGTCATCTAATGGAATTTTGGTTCTTTATTACTGGCTTGCTATAGCTGAATCAAGTTTAGGCACCAGACCATTTAGAAACATCCTCATCTTGAAAGAGATACATACAGTTTAGTCTTTTCATGATAGATTGTTATGAATAAAACATTTGCCACACCTTATATCCTAGATCCTTTAAAACTTTAGGATTATAAAAAAAAACCTCTGGTTTTCAATTATGGTCTAGAAATAGTCTTGCAGTGCAACAGGGATGGGCGTATCATCCTTATCCATAGATTTACTGTTATGCTTGTGGACAGAGTTGACTGTATCTAGAGCATTGAGACATCTCCTGTGAGATGTAAATCAGTCAGTTAGCGCTGGCCTTCCCAAGGTGCGGAGTCTAATGAACCCCCCCACCCACCTCCCAGGGCTCACCAAGAAGCACCGCAAGGCGGGATGGATTTTGCTGCAGAAGCCCTGCATGTCGTGGCCCTAAGGTTAACCAACTGACATGATAGGTGAAAGATGGCTGGTAGAAGACCAAAGGCTGGACCAGGAAGAGCAGACTCTAGCGGTAGTGTAGTACAGCGGGGCATGCAGGTTTAGTTAGCTGGAGCGATAGAGCGCACACACACACACAGAAGAATCCTTAGCTGTAATCAGCGGAACACCGGGTCGGATACCCTGAAGAAACACTGCATACAGGAGAGTTCGAAGTCATAATCACAAGGATACTAGGTCAGATACACTGGAGCACAGACAGCAGCGTGATCAGTATGGATAGTCAGGTCAGATACACAGTAGCACAGACAACAGTGGATATCCAGAAGCAGTGGTTTAGCAAGCCAGGTCAAACACAGTGAATCATCAGAATACATCAAGGAACACAGAGAGAGCCAGACGCCAGGTAGTAAGCAACCTGTTGCTCTGACACAGGTGCAGTGTCCAGGTGAGCTTTGCATACTCTGCAGATTGTATATGCCACGATCATGTGACCGCCCGAGCCAGGAAGTGCTGAGCTGCACACAGAGGCAGAAGAATCAGCAGCAAAGGACTGTGGAGCAGGTAATTTTGTGACAGTTATATAACCTTGGATCTTCTTCAATGACTCTTCAATCACTATTAGACAGACTAACTCTACTAGAGAGCCAACTGATGGACCAGGCCTACTGTCTCCATATCCTCATCAATTTGCATACTATCCTTTTTTTGTTCCTTGTTTCTTAATCAAAGTTAATTGATTTGATGTCATCATTCAGGAAAAAAAAAAAGTTTAAATTGTTCTGGAAGTTGACAATCCTCCACTTTCTTAGGGGCATATAACGTACAGAGAACTCCTATATAGTAATTTGGTAAAGGATTATCACAAGCTCCACATACACAAGGTTAACTTTTGCACGACTTTTCCTTTGCATAAGCTCCACATAAAATTATCTGTTTTCAACAGTACCCAACTATAAAGTGTTAAAACAGAACAGTATAAAAACACCCTATATTAGGGGCTTTCCTATGGGTGTTCTTCAGATTTCTGGGAATGGGCTACTGATCCATCTGTGTAGTAATTCTGTCTGCAAGCAGCAGTAGTAATAGTCCACTACATGAAGAATGCAGGTTGCCTTTAATACTGCCTTGGCATTGACATACCATCTGTGTGCTCCCATTTTTTGGTTTACTGTGCCTGCCTCACAAAGGCAGTGCTCTGTGCCGTATGTGCCATGGCTGCACACTGCGAATGCGCCCTCATCATAGCGTTGGGAACGTACCCAGCTTTCTCCACAGGTGCCGGCATGACCTCAGTTCTCTTCCTGAACAGGCAGCACTAGAAGGATGTAAGCATCTTCACCGCAGCAGGCAAAAGGTGCACCAGGGATGAACAGACAGGTGTGTTTCTTTTTTCCTTTCTACATTCAGCCGAGTAGGGAGTTAACCCAATGTAACAGCTGCCATGGAGTAGGTAAAAAAACAAAACAAAAAAACACCTATCTTTTGCTTGTGGCCATTTCACTTTGTAAAATCTTGTGAAAACAAGACATATTTTGTATCCCTATACTCAATAGAATTAAATTAACAGCCTTGCATTAACTCCATAAAAGTGACAGTTAATTTGTAAAAATTATTTTTCATCTTTGCTTGAAATTCACTAGTTTTATACTTTATATGCTGTTATTATAAAGCATTATCTGCCCAACCCCATCAAAAAAAAAGATAGAATTTGCTTTGAGCAAAGTAGCAACATCCTTAGTATAGTCTGTTCAGGTGCATCCTACACAGCTCAATGAACTCTCAAATATGCCATTTGTTTAAACGTAGCGTGCACCATCTGTATAGCACTGTGTGCTTACTTACAGCACCATGACCATTAAAGAATTCTTGTGTGCCACCTATGCAGCCTTTAATACACCATATACATCCCCATGCCCTCTATAGTGCCCACCTCAAGTCATCTACCTTACCCAGCCTTGATAGTGATTAGTGTTCTCTCCCTATTAGTGGGAGAACCAGTGGAAAGGAAGTACCACAATTTTATTGGATTTAATGAATTTACAGGTGCTGTATAAAGAATATTTATCAATCACATCAGTCCCTGCCCCATTTGAGCTTACAATCTAAATTCCCTACCAGACACGCTGTGTCAAGGAGAAGGTGAACCGAGTGGTCAGAAAAACTGCTTGGCTGCTCAGCAAGTAACACACTAGAAGAACACTTCTCTAAAAAGGTAAGGTTTGTTAGCCATTTGAAAGATGTATTTAAAAGTATTTAATTGACAAACCAAGTGCTTACCGACATTTTCACATGGGAAAAGCTTCAAAATATGACATGTTGGAGTTACTTAAGGAGATCGTTAAGAAACGCTCTGCTCAAAAGGCATGAAAAAGACATTCTACTTATGGTGTAACCAATAAATTAAAAAAGCATTACATATATCACTTTAAAGGTAATATATACACACACACACACACACACACAAATACTCACCACTGGTACAGTAACAGGCTGCTTAGCCATCCCTCCATATGTTACCATGGTGCCACCGTAACTAAAAGATAACAGACAAAATTTTGCACACTGTAACTATGTCTAATAGACAAGTTTTGGCTGGATTATCATGCTGCTCCAATATGCAAAATATACACCAATTCCACTATCCATCTTACAGATTAAAGTTCTCTTAATCAGTATTGAAGACAGAAAAAAAATCTTCACTAGATAATCGTTTCATTGTGCTATGATGTGGTTAATGGTGTTCCTACTTCAGACCATGGACAAGTATAAAAACTGCATCTTCTTAGACTTCTTATGCACAGCTACAACCCTGCCCCTTCTATTTCAGTACTATGAATAAGACTACTTACTCCAAATGACGCAACATCTCAGTTGTGCTTTTTCCACCAACACAGTTTAATGCCAGTCGTGGGCGGGGACAAGTCTGTAAGAGGCAGAATTATGAAAATGGTGTTCATGATGGTGTGGGATGATCTAGAGTGGACACAATGATTTGCCTTACCTTAAACAGATCCTTCATCTCTGGCTTTCGCAGTTGGTCTTCGGTGATCACATGATCAGCTCCTAACTCACGAAGTCTCTGCACAAGGCTCTGTAGCTCTGTCCTGCAGATAAATAATTATATGCCTCAGTTCAGTATAGAAATCTTCTAATCACCATCTATAGCCTGTGATATTCCAACAATAGTATTCATACTAGTATCATAGTATTCATACTTTATGCTAGCTTGCCAGTGATTTATTATACAGTTTATAAATATACATTACATAACTACTAGCTTAAAACGTGCTTTGATACACACGAGAGGAATTCCAACAGATTGATCTTCAATTCCACCGTGTCTCTGTGCCCTGTACAGCAATTTCTGCTTGCACATGCAACCTGCTAACTCTGCACATACCTATCTCGCACAATATTAATTGTGGTGATGCCCAGGGATGTTGCAATCTGTATAACAGCCTGACCCACACTACTGTTGCTGGCATTCTGTATTATTGTGTCACCTGCGATGGAGGAACAAGGAAAGAAAAATAAACAGCATAAATAAAAAAAGCTAGCTACCCTCCCATTGCTTCAAATATCCCACTCCATGTACCTGGCCGAAGAGTCTCATAATCAGAGAGCAGTCTGTATGCAGTGCAGGGGTTAACACTTAAAGTTGCTGCTCCCTCCACAGATATGTCACTGGGAACACGGACCAGGGCTTCCTCACTGAACACACCCTCTGTACGCCATGTGCCTAGGAAACATTATACATTTTAACACATTTGTTTTATTCAATTCTTCCTCTTACTACTTTCTTCACAAACTAAAAAAAAAAAAAAAAAAAAAGGAAAAAGGAAAAAGAAATTAAGAGGATAGCAAGAGCTAAATGGAAGCAGAAGCAAATAGGACAAAATTTCTGTACATGTACAGCAAGAGATGATCTCTTCAAACATACAGCTCAGCTCATTTGTGTAGTACGGCTTTTTATAGAAATCTGCAATCAATAGAGCATTTATATGCAGTCACTTTTATGACAATTTCAAGTTCCGAAGATGTGGCTAGGCAACACGGCTTTTAGTTCCTGGCCACATGATCACTGTTCAAAGCAAACACCATGTACAGCTAATTGCTAAAGCATGCACTTCACGCCTGATAAAAGGAAATTATGTGATGCCATCAAGGCTTTCCTGAGTGAAAGGGAAGACCTGTCTCTGTTGTGCCCTGCCTGTCATTGCTTACTGATACAGTTGTTAAATAGGATTTTTTGTTAAGGCCTCAAAGCCTTTGTTCAGCCATTTTTGTAACTTGCATAGATATAGTAGAGGTTATTCATTTTCTGCAGAAATGCAGTTTTGCAAGATGTAAGCCCACAGTCTTGAGGTTAAGCGGACATAGAGAATTCCTGTGAGAATGTAGCAAGATTTGTCTAAAGGAGTCATGCACAACAAGTGGGTTCATTATCAGTTTGTAGCTGCACACATGACCTTGAATATGGCAGACAGGAGATAAACCTCCAACCCCCCTTGGGATAAGAATAATTGCCACATCTGGCCTGAGAAGGGGAAGAAAGTTAAACACCTCAAGAATATGTGAGACTAATCCGCATTCCATAGACTATTGTGTGCTTGTGATGTAGGATTCATATATTCAGAAGGCTATAAAATGTTGTATCTTTGTATACAAACAGAGAATATTTCATGCATACAGAACCTTGGTATGTGCCTATTCTCTCTAGCTGATTGAAGCACTTCCAGATATACTTGACACCACAGGCAAACTCGGAACAGATTATTAGATCTCACACAGTTTAGAGTGGACCGAAAGGAAGCCAGGTGGGCTGATCCTGCCTTTCGTCCATATATAGTTGGCCAAATTAGATGTGGCCATTTTGCCAAGAAGCTGGATCACTAAATGAGGCATGTTAGTGCAGTCTGAAGATAACTGCCCACACAGGCTGTAGAGGTCATCTTCTGACATGATCCGATCAGTCAGATTATTATCGCGTGTCACATATGTTGGTTGGTTTCCCACATGCTGTAATTTTGAGCTAACTACTTAATACAGTCTGGCACATCAACTGCTCAAAGATCCAGATCACACTTAATATACCAAAATAAAATGTAAACTTTACTTCTAGGGTCTATAACGTCATCATACATTACATGGAAGGAAAAAAGTTTTGGCTGAAATGTAAATTAATCTAAAAAGCCCTGGGATGCCCTGTTCCCCATACTATAGGTCTGTCGGTCCACAACCACTCCTTTGTCCTACATTCCGAACAAAGAAAATCACACAACATAGAGACATCAACACTTGTTTGGACTGTGGTAAACAGGTCAGGTAAAGAGCAGTAAGTATAGGCTTAGGAATAGTTACTTTTCTATTTTTGAGGGACATATTACCTTAAGCATACACATTTATTTCAGACAATCGGATATAGCTTCTACAAACAAATCCATTTGAACCTCATCAGTGGCAAATGAATAGTCATACCTGTCTGATCAGGATAAATGGAAAGGTATTCAATATTAATAACATAGTTGATTCTCAGCCAATGGCGCTCCCATGTCTGTACATTCTATTGTTATTCCTTGGTAAAGTCAAGCATATATTCTAGAATATCCATAATTTCGAAATCTAGGGGTACTGTTCTGATGGAATCTCTGGCTAAAATTTCATTTTATGTTGGCCGAATAAAAAAAAATTGGCTTCCATCTTTGCTAATACCAATATGCAAACAAATGAGCGTCTCATGTTTTCTTAACATTTATGGAATTTATGATGCATACTCAGTACTACAATACTAAATATAAAAAAGGTATATTTTGCCTTTGAATACTTTTTATTGGCCATTTGGGTCCATTGAAACCTCTTGTACGATACTGATAAAATTTAGAAATTACTGATTTGGTCATAATGTTTCTGTGACTGGAGATTTTAAATGTGATTATAGGTGTGACTTCGTGCCATCTAACTATAAGTAGAGTTTGGGACAGGGAGGGAAGAGGAGACTAGCAGAAAAACTTTAATTATCTCAATGTTGACCACTTTTTTTCTCACCTAGACCAGTGTCTACTGGAATTACCCAATCGCCAGGCCGGACAGATGACACATGATTTCCTATTTCTGCAACTACACCTACTCCTTCATTGCCCCCTACAGCTGGAAGCTGGGGCAGCAAAGCATAGGTTCCTGTAAAAGACATAAAAGAAATTATACTGTTAAAATATATTACAAGACAACGCCATTAATGTGGATAATGAACACTAGCAAGAAAGGGGTAATGACATGCTCAGGACCCTGTGGAAAAGGAGAAACATGCTGATTCTCTAGTGCTCACAGCCTGAAGTTTGAATGCAAAATGCTGTAGATGGATGTTGTACTCCATTAAGTCCAAGGCAATATGCTGCTAAGAATTTATTTAGTAGAACAGAATCTCTTAATTCCTAAAAGGCATGCGTGCAATTTTTACATGTGGATATAAATTTGTATTCTACAATTAAAACTGTATATGAAATTAATTACGTATCAGTGCAAAGTATTCAACATGATTTCTTATACAGCTTTAATATTATGCGGGTGGCAGTTAGAGATGGCTGCACTTTAGATCAGCTCTGTGTCCTACCTTTGAAGATCTACTAGAATACCATCTTCGTTCAGCTGCTGGACCAAGTAAGTTCAACTGTCATTTCGGTTTCTTTTCCTGCGTCCTGACTGTGTCCAGCAGTGAGCATGATGCCAAACAGATATATTGGGAGCACAGCTACTTCAACCTGGATGATAACCACAAGAAGGTCCATGCACCAGAAAAGCAAAAAATTCTTCTCCAAAACCAGAACAGGAAGAAGGTTCACTTACTGTAAATAGAGGACGCTCATGGTTGCCAGCAGCTGACACTCAAGATTTCTACAAAGACTAGTTCATCTTTATTGTCTAAACTTTCCACTGTCTCTCCTCACTCCTATCATATCGCTGATAATCACACAGAAATGCCAGTTGCTAATAACTGCTTTAATACTGGTGGCAGAAAATGCTCCTGCCTTATAGTAGCCATACACACTTTCCCTACCAGCAGCTATAATTGTTACTCCACTACCTTTCTTTCCCACACCTTTTACATTGTAATGGCATTTGAGGAGATTGATCTTTATCTATTGTGGTTTACATCATTGTAGGTTATTTGTATTATGATCCCCTCAATGTACAGAGCTGCATAATATGTCAACACGTAACAAATTATATATATATATATATATATATATATATATATTTTTTTTTTGTTCCGCTTATCACTCAATATAATAGTGGAGAAACCCAAATTAAATCCAGCACCTACAAACATTGGGATATCTTAAAGAAAGACCCCATGTTAAGTAGCATACTTCCAGCCAAACCAGTAGTCATATTTAAAAAGAATCGAAATGTGAAAGACCTTCTAGCCTCAAGTATGCTCACGGAGAAAAAGTTAAATAATCCATTTTCAGCTATTAAAGAGTTCGCCAAATGTAACCACTAACATTAACATTTACAAACAGTAAATTTGTCAATCCACTGAATAGAACCTTCAACAATCAAAACAATGGCAAGGATTACCAGATTAAACAATTCATGAACTGCCTCACCACTTCAGTTATTTATCTATTAGAATGCTCCTGTGGTTTAAAACACGTGAGAGAAACGAAAAAAAAAAAGAAGACCTTTGAAAAGAAGAATACAGGAACACATTGGAAATATTAAAAAACAAAATAGAAAGTCATTCTGTTTCTCGACATTTCCTCCAAAAACAGAGATCTGATCTTCATGAATTAAACTTCAAAGCCATTGAACATGTTAAAGTAGGGTCAAGAGGGGATGATCTCTTAATAAAAAAAAAAAAGGGCTCTCGCAAAGAGATGTTTTGGATACTTGAGATTGGAACCCCAGCACCACAAGGACTAAATAAAAATGATGCGATAGCACCTTTTTTATGACGTCATGGTTTACTAAGAATACCTAATTCATTATATGTTTTTATTTACACATATATATATATATATATATATATTCAATACAAATAAAATGCATCTAAAATACATATAACAAGTCCATATGTATAAAAAATAGTGTGTAGTATGATATAATTTATAAAATACAACATAAAATGACCCAGCAGTAGAATGAGCTTTAGTGTTAATTGGAATATATATATATATATATATATATATATATATATATATATATATATATATATATATATATATATATATATATATATATATATATATATATATTCCAATTAACACTAAAGCTCATTCTAATATCTCATTTTAATATTGTAAATTGTTGTAATATTTATATCAAAAAGGGAATTAGGGCTATGGCATACACACAAACCTAAGTTGTGCAGAATCCAAATAACACAACATTGATGGAGAATTTTTTCCTTTTTTTCTTTCAGATAATGGCTTGTTAATCAAACCTGTATACCCACTATATACTAGTACTATTACACCCAGTTATTATGGCCGTCTGATACCAAGTATATATTCATTGCCCATACTTGCACACCGTCAGATAATGGATGTGTAAAAACTGTTTAAACAGACTGTTCAAACTATAGTATTAGAAGTTCTGAGCAGTCGGAACTAAATTACTAGCTTTAGATATTAACATGCCCCTTCTACCTATATTAATGTAATATTGATACATGCCATGGGACCGTGCAAGCATGATATCTCGATAATGCTGAGGCGCACGTGCAAGGTGGAGGCGCTTAGCATCTACGGCACACGCGCAAGATGACAGCACCTAGTGTTTATAACACAGACAAACACTAGATCCAAAATTTTCTCCTGATGAAGTTTCTTGTATGAAACTCAACTCGTTGAGGCCCTACTACTTTCATTCACCATATTGAGGTAACACTGCTCATCCCAGGGGCTATAACTAGTGGACAATTCTTCACTTAGCTCTTGTGCGGTGACTTTGGGGAACTTCTACATGTACCTACTGGGGATCTAATATTGTGATCAGTGAACCTGCATTTATGGAATACAGAGAAGGTATTTTTTCCTTCTATTTCCCCTACCAGGTGAGCGGAGGCGAGATACTGTGAAGACAGCGGAGCTGTTTGTGAACGACCGAGAAGCAGTTACACAGTTATACCTTATTATCTGGTACGCATGTTTAGAGCATCGGGTGGAAGACATATTTTGATATACCACACCATATGTTGTTCCCTTATTGTTTTCATCGGTGTATGCCGAGACCGGTGTTGAATAAGATGGATACCAAACACAGCTGACCACACAGATAGGCGCTTGTTATTTTTCCATTTGGTACGCGCATATATGAACTCACGTAGGTTGACCCTTGGTGTCATTATTAAGAACTGTTTCTCTTGGGTTTTCTGTATCACTCACATGCCCTTTGGAGCACTACTTCTCTGAATTTATTAGACTGGGAATCCATATGCATGGTGCAACCTCTCTACAACATATTTTGTGGTATATTCCCAAATACTACACCAGAAGGTGCCGCCCTTTTCCTTCTTATTTCTTCCAGACTGGTTCCGGATATACAGTCCGGTCCTTGAAGGTTGGCTGCCACGCATAATTGTGGAGGTGTTTACCATAGATCCAAATATCAGGTTAAGCGCCACATAGATATCCTGTCTGTAATATATATATATACGCACACACTCACAATATTCTAGTCGGCTTTTTTCAGATTTGAGTTACTGACATCATGTAATAAAAACGCATTCCTTCAGAAATTTTTACAGCTGCTTAACACAAAATACTCTGAAATGTCAAATTAAATAACAAAACATTAAAGCTTTTTCTAACTTCTGATAAAAAAAAATAAACTCAAGACAAAACAGATATCAGCATTCACCCTCCAAGTTTTAACACTTTGTAGAAGCACCCTTAGATTAGTGATGTTCACTGACCCAGTGTTTTGGATCTGTATTTTTTTGCAAAAATATGCTTAAAAAAAATAAAAATAAAAACAAAATCACATAATTTGGCTCCTTTATTGTGCCTACATTATTAACCTCAATAGCATTAATTTCCAGTCAACTTTGACCACGACACAGGTCATTTTCGGCCAGACTGCAGCGAGCTAGCTGGATACTAAGCAACAGATTAACGGCACAAACCCAAGGCAATTTATAGCAAATCTAGCAAACATAGCAGTGGCAGAAATGAAAAGTGGTGCAAGTTGGAATTGTCATTTGGCCCTTTCACCCACCCTTATGTTGGATATTAAAAAGGACAAGTACAGTTTAACAAACCAAGCACTTCAGCGAAAAGGACGGCCACTTTTATTGGCTGAAGAACTTTGTTTGGGCCCCAACACAACAAGCCACCAATGGACTTAAGGCAGCTAAGCTTACAATGCTGCCAATGAACTCTACAGTGGCAAGATGTTGTCATCATCCTCACACAATATTAAATCATCCTTGATGGAATCTACCAGTACAAAAGTCCTATACTTTGATGTAATTGCTGGTAAAGGCCTTCCTTTTGGAATTTGTAGTTCATTTTGATGAACATCATCTTTTCCACATTTTTACGAAGTAGCCTACTACACCAATCGCTGACAAAGTCCAGCTGTGCTGAAAACTATTTGAGTACACAATGGAGGATGGGCAGCTTAGGTATTGTAAAGAGAGTTTGTACATGGGTCTCTAAATTGCCTTTTTCTTCTCCCAGTATGTAAAAGGAACTGTCTGACGTGTCCATTTGTACACGTTCATTAAAATAACCTTCCACCATTCTTTGAATGTTGATAGGATCAGGTGCAATTATGGCAGAGGTGTCATGAATTTTTGGGCAATTCTTTTCACTAGACCAGATGTCAAAATGTTGTGCTAACTCATCTGCATCAACCCTGGGTCTCTTGGAAAAGCTGAAATTATTTTTACCAGCAGCAGCTGCCTGAGAAACTAAAAGGAGGAGACGTTGTGTCATGTACCATTTGAGCGGTCAACTTGCTCACAGGGAGCTCATTGCATCTCTTGAGATCTGGGTTAGTTGAAAAAAAGAGAAAACATAGCTCTTAACCCTAGGTTCAAGTACAGTTGCCAAAATGTAGTGATCTGATTTCCACATGTTGATAACTCTTAGATCCTGGCGAAGCGTATAAAGTACTTGATCTACAAGTCCGACATACTGAGTGGAATTGCTTTGTTTCATTTCCTCCTTCAATTCCTCAAGCTGCTTTTCCAAAAGTCTAATTAAGGAAATCACTTGAACTCCCTTAACAGGCGACTACTTTAAATGATTTCAGCACCTTGCACAAAGCAGAAAGTATTCTCCACTGCGTTGGACTAAAATACATCCCCCCTCTGTTCCCAATATCAAGGCGTGAACGCTTTTTGCTGTCCCTCCATCCTCTGAATCACATAAAGGGTGGAATTTCACCTTATTACCATCTCTTGCCTCAGTTGGTGGCAAGGCAAATTAAGTTGTTCTTGCAGCTGCTGCAATCTCCTACGTGCTGTCGCTGAATGTCGAATATGTCCCGAAATTGTTCGGCCCACAGACAGTATCTCCTGCACATACCTGTCATTTTTTAAAAAGCTCTGTACCACCAAGTTGATTGTGTGAGCAAAACAGGAAATGTAATGGGATTTACCCATCTGTAATGCTCTTGCATTACTGGTGGCGTTATCAGAAATCACATATCCTGAAGAGAGTCTAAGCGGGATAAGCCATGTTGCAATGAAATCCCTTATTCTCTCTAACAGGTTGTCAGTGGTATGCCTCTTAGTTAAGCCGGTGATCTGGCGTTGTTTGTGAGATCCTGCTGCTGTTGGCGATTCACCAACCCAGTGTGCTGTCGTAGTCATATAATCTTTAGTTTGTCCAGTTATGCTTGTCCACATATCTGTGGTTAAATGTACAGTGGGTAGAATGGCATTTTGTAGCACAATATTTAGGTTTTATCTAACCTCCTGTACAGGTGAGGAACTGCTTGTCTAGTAAAATGGTGTAAAGATGGAATTTGGTAACGGGGCCACAGGACCTCAATTAACTGTCTAAAACCTGCTGCATTAACTGGATATTAGACGCAAATCTAATACTAGCATAGTAGTCATGACGCCTGTGATCCACTGTGCGACAGCTGTCATACTTGCTTCCACTTGCAAAGGATTAACATTCAATCGTTGTAAACTACTAGTAGTAGTCTTCTTGATCTGCTTCTGGGTTGAAGATCCACCCACAAGCAGCAGTAGCAGGCTTAACACTCAAGGATTCTTCTGATGAATCCTGGATAGGGAAGGAGTCATCTAGCCGTAGCAACTTGGATGCAGGACTAACTCCGATCACTTGTGAGGATATTGATGATGAAGATGTTGGTGCTGTAGATGGCAGTTGCTAAGATCTAGCTGAGAGAAGGGAGTAAACTAATGCTGGACTGCTTGTTATTTTTTTAGCAAGTTTCTAATTTTCCAAAAAGCTTGCCATGAGCTCACCTGAAATAGCATAACATGGATGAGGTTCCAAGATGGTTAAGGTCCCTACCTCTACTGACTGCAGCTTTACAAATGGCTAGCCAACTGTTGTCAGGATTTGGGTAAAAATAATTCCACATATAAGAGGTGGATTTTTTGGTCTTATGCCCAGGTATTAAAATTGCCTTCTTATCACTGGCAAGAACTGCTTCCACCGGTGCAGGACTTACACAAACAACATGATCATAATAAGCACCGTCTTCTTTGTTTTGCATGATGATCGCATTTGTAAATGTATTAACAAACTATTCATTGTGGAATCAATTTGAAACAGTTTAGTTGTACACATGTGTATGTAGCCCCAGAAGATATATAGTGAAAGTAGAATAATTGGATGAAAGAAAGTATATTGATTAATATTGTTTTACCATGCGATTGTGATCAGTACGCCACGTGTCATGACGCAATCTAACGATAAATAACGCACGCATACACTAACACCTTCACTTGTATATAGTTCATATTTAGAATAGTTCCAATCCACATTTGTTTATGAGCAGATGTTATTTGGTTTATAGTTAAATATTATAAGGTTATATGTACATGTTAGTGAGATATAAGGTTCAGGTAACAGGAAACATATCATGTCTGGTATCATTCTAATCCCCTATTTATCCACAGATGTCCGGTTCATTCGCCGAAAGGATCGCACATTGCATATTCTAGTTATGGAGGATAGGGAATAAATGACTGGAATGGTATGGTATTGTCTGTGTAATGCTAATAGACCAGTTTAAACTAGTTCTTGGCGGTGTCACCAAATCTGAGAAATAATTTGAGAGTGCTGTATATCTGCAAATGATTGATGCTCGAAATGGGGCGCAGAGTCTAACGGTAGGTGCTCTTCACCATTAAGCCCTAGGAGAGAGCATGGGCTTTGAAACACCTATTACTGCAGGTTGCGGTTCCCAGAGCCAGTAAAGCAGAAATATGAGTGGAGCCAGATGCAAATGGAATACTAGTGCAGGTGTAGTTCACCGAAGACAATAACAATGAAGAACTTAGCTGATCCGTTAAGAAGGCAATTCAAAGCACCAGCAGATGAATTACTGGTGCAGCGGCAGTCCAATAGAAACAATATCAATAAAGAACCAGCTGATTCATTTAGATGGTAACTCAGAGCAACAGCAGATGAATTGCTGGTACAGCGACAGTTCAATAGAAACAAATATGATGAAGAACTAGCCGTTTAGATGATAATTCAGGCAATAGTAATTAAATTACTGACACAGCCACAATCCTGTTTGATCAACATATGATTATACAGCTAGATCCCATAGTCCATTAAAACAGTATATCATCTTAAACCCAGAGCCCATTTGACCTTGACCACCATAATGGAGCACAGTCCAGTCTGTGGTTAATATACAAAACATTACAATTTCTGATTTTTTAGAATACAAATCTGTTAACTTTTCTGCATACTAAAACACAAAGCAGGCCACTATCTGGCGACTAGCGCGCAAAGCAAAGCTGTCAAGTGTGTATGGTATACTCACCCCTAGTCCCAGCTAAAAGTTATGCTATATCGCTCATGAAGCCACGATCATTCTGTATTATGGGCTTATAGGTGATCAGCTGCCAGAGTTAACTACAGAACAGGAAAACGAGCGCTTACAGCTTAAGCAGATAGCAGCTGAAAGATTAGAGAGACAAAATATTTTTAACATTTAGAAAGAGGACACATGTGGCGGGGACCTGACCGAGCAAGAGCCAGGGTGTTCCAGGCAGTGGCGGACATATTTTGATCTGCATGGTGACCAGGCGCCCAGTCTCTGTGAAACTTTGCTACATGCTTAATTAGAGTTGTGGAGTAGATCTGCATCTTTGCTATTGCTTCTTGATGTCTCAACATTTCTCCCATTGTGCCTGGTCCTCCAGTACTTGTGATTTAATCTTACATCGACATTGACCTGCACCATAATAGTGCACAGATATTTGTCATTGTTACATTATAATCAACGTATACTTCAATGTAATTCCTACAGTTATGTTTCAGAGCAGGCATAATACAGGCCAGCTTTAATCATTAAACTATTGCATTTTTTAAGTGTTGATATTTTCCGTAAATTTATGTTAAGAATTTTCCAGTATCAGGTAGAACACTTGCTCTATACAGATTAAAAAGATCTTACCTTGGACCATGTTAATATCTGAAGGATTTATGGGGGCAGCCAACATTTTAACTCGGACTTCATAATCGGATGGAGAAGAGACATCTAGACTCTGCAGACTAAATAAACAATAAAACATTATTACACATCCTGACGTCATGCAACAGCATGTCATAAAATAGCAGCATCATTATGCATCAGGGTCAATCACCATTTAAAAAAAAAGTTACATATTTGCCTTCCGAATGTTAAGGGAATACGAAAAATTTACTGCAAATGGCCATTACCAGAAACTCAGCAAAATGATTTACTCAATGTGTTTGATTCCACCACCTGGTCCCTTTATAGAAAACTGGGGGCGGATGTTTGATGCACGTTATGACTCATATACTCTTGCGCTTTTATTGCAATATGTTGTCTCGGGTTTAGTACGAATTTACGATGCTGTAAACACTGACAGTGTTTACATCTACATAATTATTATGAAACTGAACACAACGATATGTAAAAACAGACACAGGCCAGATCCGATGTGAGAGGGCAAGACTTCAAAATGACGTAACTTTCAATCGCGACTTGTAGATTTAGGTTTTTAAAGCGGCAACGCACGGACCCTTTTGAGGACGGTAATGTTAATTGTATCCCTAACCCGAACCCACAGCCTAACCCTAAAGTAAAAGGTAGTACTTACATGGGTCCGTGCGTTTCCGCTTTAAAAAACGAAATATCCAAGTCGCGTTTGCAAGTGATGTAATTTTGAAGTGTTTGGCTCTCGTCACATCAAAAATGGGCTGTGTCTGTTTACAGGTAAGTAGGTATTTTTTACATGTCGTAGTGTTCAGTTTTATAATTTTGTAGCTGTAAACACTGTCGTTGTTTACAGCATCGTGAATACCATTACCACTGGTTGTCTCAATGTCTCTTCTGGGATGTTATGTACACTACTGTAATGGCTAATAATTATACGATGATTCTGGCTGGTTTTGTTTTTTTGGTTTGAATGTTTAATGCTTAACAACATTGTAAAACTTTTCAATTATTAATACACTATATGCTCTTGCATACATTCATTACCGGCTTCTATTTGCAGTCACATCTTTTTCACAGTATGTAACTTATGCATTACTTTGTACTCACTTATTTGTCAAACGGTATTAAATGTCTGTTACTGCTTGTTTGAAAAAACAAAACAAAAAAAAACACACAATATTTGCAAGCATTGTTCAAGTTGAGTCAATAGTTATTAAATTAATGGTTAGGTCTATTGCGCTCAGTCAGGAATAACTGGCTAAATATGCATATTGTTCTCACAATTTTTGTTAATTTACCAACAATATGTTATATTTCTGAAGAGCACTCACAGGCGCTGTGCATGCTCACATTAAAAGGCCATGACTGTGTAGGGCTACAGATCTTACTGTTATTGGTTTAAAGATAGAGAATGGAGATTATGAGGAGGAAAACAAAGAGAAAGTCCAAAGATGCAAGTGGTTCTGCTATATGTCAGGAGGCTGCTGGCATAGACTAATGTCCATCCACTTTATAGAAGGACCATCTGCTGATGTTATACAGACTGAATGCACCAAATACTGGAGTAAATGAAGGAACAAATAATCCAGAATTCTTTTATTTTGTAGTATACAAACACAAAATGTAGTCAAGGGGGTAAATGTCCTCCTGCTGCACTGAAATTGAAGGTGTGCCAATTATAATTGGCAAAAATCAACCAGTTTGTTTACAGATGCAGATGATAATGAAACAATGAGTATGTTTATTACACTATCACAATAAATCAGGCATCCTAAATTTGTGACATGTGGCAGTGTATAGTTGAGAACAGTCCTCATTTGGTGACATAATATTGTTTCACAAACCAATATTTTGCCTTTATGTGTTCCCAGTCCAATTCCCAAAGCAAATTTACAAACACAATCTGAGGCAGGGTCCACTGACAAAACTATACGTTTCAGCTTTCATTTTTTTATCTGCCATTTTGCTGCCTCTGTACATGGGTACAACGTAACTGTATCCAGAAATTCCTAGGGGAAAGAATATTGCGACTGGAGGGTACAAGGGAGATGGCACCATTTGACAGTTTTGGGGGTGACAGTCATTCTGCAACATTCCCAAACTTTTGTATAAGCAACACACACAATGACTGATGAGAATTTAATGAACTCATGTTGGAGACACAGCCAACAAAATACAACTTTCCAACCGAAGACTTTATTCCTACTAAAATAATGACTACCATCTGCGTATCATTTATATGAATGTTTTATAATTACCCCCAATCACAGCATAGTTTTATTAAAATTTGCAAAGTGATTAGCATTCTAACTTTAGCTGGGCTAATTACCATGGTAGCTGCTCTCTTGGCCTAGCCTTTCCCACATGAACAGAAAAAAAGAGTGACTTTCTAAAATGAGTAATTTAAGTTAAATAAAAAAAAACAAGAAACACTGTTGACAAATTCTGGGTAACTTACAAAGCCTAAAGAGAAGGCATGGAGAGAAACACACAATATTCAAATAAATTATATATATATATATATATATATATATATATATATATATATATATATATATATATATATGTTTGTCACGTAGTTAAGTTGGAGCACATAATCGGGACAAAAATAAAAAAAAAAAAACATATTTCAAAGCTAGGAAGGTCCCCGACACTAGAAATTATGCTATGACCTTGGCTGCACTTCATAAAAATATACAACATTGCTCCCGTCACATTCTACCAACTACTAGTATCTTCAGCCTTCCATTTATGGCTATGTGATGCCTACGATGTGTAGTCCAGTTACATCACCTTCTTGACTCGGCAGATAAGTGAGGACCTAATTCTATAGAATGATATAGGTATACAAGACCACGCCCCCTCTGCACATGCGTTTAGCGTCGGCTTTCACTCCAAACGCTTCCTCCCATGATGCTGTGCTTCTATAGGTCTTTTTCCCATGTGGATCTAACATCCTGTGTCTCACCGTATCACCTGCGATGGCTCCCCGTGCCTCTCGTACACCAGACCCCGGGCTGCTGCCGTGCTAAGCTGGCGCCCAATTATCCTCAATCCCGGCCACATATCTTCTCCTTTCTCTTGGGTACTGATCTGTGACGCTACAACCTCGCCCACTTATTTAAACGTCAGTTACCTTAGCGGCCACGCCCACAGCTGACTAAGCACCCTCCAAGCCGACAGCATTATAAAGAGGAAGCGTCTCTCCTGTCATTCGTCAAGGTTAGGTAACCTGTGAATAGTACAGCCAGTTAAGACAGAGGGGCATATTCAACAAGGACTGCACAATATGAAAAATAGTTTTCAATCTTTATCGCATTGATAAGGATTTAACTATTTCTCATATTTATGAAAAAACCTACACAGGAACAGCAGTTCTGATAAACTGCAGTTCATATGAAAAAAAAAAACAACTTACCACTCCATCTTTGTAATGCGATCCTGGGTGGCTTATTCGTTCCTCCTTTCAAATCCAATGTGCATGCGCTGATAACTCTGTCATGCGCACAGGCATCCAAACAGCACTGACCCGAAGGACCTGAGTCATGTGATGGCTGCACATGCGCTGTAACGGTAATGTGTCGTACATTACCCCGTGTAAATGTTTTTCAAAGGTTGCTAAATTGCGGTACACTATGAGGACTGCTATGTATTTCATAAAAAAATGCAAAGCAGCAGGATATTTATGATAACTGCTGCGATTCACCAATAATAAATTTGCAAGGTACTTAGATTTGTGGCTATTCCATGAAAACGTCCCTTTTTAGGGGAAAAAAATTATTGATGATTAGGCCCCATAATGCGAATTGTAGTTCAACAGCTTGAAAACTACAGTTTGCCTATCTCTAGGTTATTTCACCTTTAATGTAGCTGAAAATCAATAATTAGACACTTGGGGGGGGGAGGGGTATTTAATTGTTAGCGAGTTTTTTTTTTCCCGCTGTGTAAAAAACACCCTTTCTGAATTCTGAGGCTGCCGGCGGCTGCACACTATGTGCAGGTCCGCTCGGCAATGGCAGGTAGGGACAATGTGCTGCCCGGTTGCTCTGATTGTGTTTCAAACACAATCAGAGCAACCGGGCAGCACACTGTCCCTACTTGTCACTGCCGAGCGGACCTGCACATAGCGTGCAGCCGTCGGCAGCAAGCCCCGCTAGGGGGGGGGCGATTGCCAAGATCCCCCTGGATCCGCCACTGGCGCAGCGGAAAAACTTGTGCAATCCAATTGAAAAACAGGGAACGCTGCCCCTGCACATTAAAAATTGTGTTTACGAGACTTTAGGGGAGTGAAGGGAGTCATGTGATCCACAGGAGAACAGAGTATAAAGGGAAAGTAGCAAACCTGGACAGGATTGTTACAGTACTCCCCTCCATAAGGGTGGACTCCGGACACCTACGATAATGTTTTAGGGAATCTTTTCCAAAAGTGTTTGAGCAAGCGAGGGGCATGAATGTCTGAAGCTTTAACCCAGGAGCGTTCCTCAGGCCCATGGCCTTTCCAATCGACTAGAAATTGCAGTGAACCAATGGATCTACGAGAGTCCAATAGTTGTTTGATCTCATATTCAGTTTGATCTTGAGAAGTAGCTGGAGGCGGAGAAGCTGTGACGCTTGAAAATTGATTTTGTACCACCGGTTTTAACAGAGAGACGTTAAACACCTTGGGAATCCATAGCGAGGATGGAAGTTCTAATCTGAAAGCTGCTGGATTGATCATCTGAGATTCGGTAGGGACTGATAAATTTGGGTGCTAGTTTCATACTAGGAACTTTTAAACGGATATTTTTGGTGGATAACCAGACCTTATCCCCTGGAAGAAGTGGAGGAGCAGGACACCTTTTCTTAACGTAAAATCTTTTAGCCCGAGCAGCAGAATTCTCCAGATTACTTTTGGTTTGTGTCCAAATGAGAGAAAACTTGCATAGCAGGGAATCTACTGTAGGAACTGAGAAGATATGAGTTTGAGAAAAGGTAGGTGGTCTGAGATGACATCCATACATGACGAAAAAGGGTGAGTTACAAACAGTTTCATGGAAATGATTGTTATGGGCGAACTCGGCCCACGGGAGGAGTTCCAGCCAATCTGGTGAACAGACACATACATTCGTAGGAATTTTTCGAGCTCTTGGTTTGTCCGTTCGGTCAGGCCATTAGATTGAGGATGGTATGCCGAGAAAAAGTCCAATTTAATTCCTAACTGAGAACAAAAGGATCTCCAGAACCTTGAAACGAATTGTGAACCACGGTCTGACACGATATGGAGTGGACAGCCGTGGAGGCGAAATATTTTTTTTGATGAAAAGTTCTGCCAACACTGCGGAAGAAGGGAGTCCTTTGAAAGGAATGAAATGAGCTGCTCTAGAAAAACGGTCTGCCACCACCCAGACAACCGTATGAGCTTTGGAGGGAGGCAGATCGGTAATAAAGTCCATAGATATTTGAGACCAGGGTACTTCAGGAACAGGTAGGGGAATAAGAGGACCGAAGGGTCTATGTCAAGGAACCTTATGTTGTGCACATTTAGAGCAGGCAGAGACAAATGATTTCACATCTTTCAAGAGGGATGGCCACCAATAGTACCAGGTCAGGGGGTAAATGTATGAAGCTGCGAGTTTGCAACTCCAGCGATTTTCTCAGGAAAGTTGAAACTCGCCGATGTATGAAGCTGAGATTTCATGCAAAATCGCCAGAGTTGTGCTTCTGTCAAAATCGCCGTTTGCAAAATCGCCAGTGATCAAACTCCCGACTGTTTGCCACTGCAGCTATACAGCTCTCAAATGTATGAAGCTGCGAGTTAGCAAACTCAGGAGAGTTTGCTTCAAAACACGCCAGATACAACAGACTGCTTGATAGCAGCGTGTTGTACAAACACATCACTGTTATACTGCCCTGGCAGTGTTAAAATGGTAAAGAACAGATAAAAGTTGGAAAAAAAAAAAAAAAGCGTGAGGTCTCCCCGCTATTTATGCTTAACCCTAGTGCTGCCTGACTAGTGCTGGTCCTGTGAAAATCGGGGAAAAATTTTGCGTGGGGTTCCCCCGATTTTCACTTTACCAGCACTAGGCAAACCAGCCAGGGTTGGCGGCACTATAGCAGGGAGACGCGCAGCAGGGGTCCCCCTACCATTATGACAAACCAACCCTAGACTGTTCAGCGCTGGGCTGGATTCCCTAGGGAGTGGGGTCCGCTGAAAAAAACGAGCGGGCCCCCCCCCCTAGAAAGAACCAGCCCAGTGCTGATAGCATTAGGGCTCTTCCTACCACCCCTGGGCTGTGGGTAGTAGGGTAATACAGCGTAAAGTGGTAAAAAAAGCAAACTGACACCAATTTTGTTTGTGGAACTACAAGTCCCAGCCAGCCAGGTTGCCAAAAACAGTGTGGCCATGCTGGTGCTTGTATAACTACAAGCACCAGCATACCCACGGCAGCCAGGACATGTTGGCACTTGGAGAACCACAAGTGCCAACATGCCCTGACATCCCTGGCTTGCTGGGCCCTGTAGTTCCACAAAGAAAAAAGTTTACAAAGCCACAACACCCTCTTATAAACCACATACATTTATTAAAAATAATAAAACCCACAATAAATACACTAACCACCCTCTTTTAAACCACAAGTATTTATTAAAATAATAAAACCCAAATACTTACCGATGATGCCTTCTTTCTTGCACCAATGTCACTTATTATTTGTAAATCCATCTTGCCGGCTTGCCCCAGTCCCAGCCATTTGTACCTCCATAAGAAAATCTTTGCCAACAGGAACTCTTCGCCCAGAAGGGGCACATATTTGTACATCCCGACTCTTTAGTGTTGCTTGAAGATAAAAAATAAAAAAAAACAGGAGCCGCCGCAAACACCTCCTACCTAGTAGGAGGTCCGTTTCGCAATGCTCTTACGCTGTTTGCGTAAGAGCTAACTACTGTATTATGGTATTTTCCCACGCTAGTGGGGAAATCACATAATACTGTATCTAGCGCTTACGCAATTAATGTAGCGCATTGCGCATGCGCTACGCTACTTGCGTAACCTGTATTTACTGGCGGCTGTATGACAGGTCAGTGTAACAGTGATGTGTTTACATCTCACTGTTACAACACAGGAGAGTTAGCTAAACTCGGGAGTGTTTACATCGCTCAAAATCGCCAGAGATGACCAGCGATTTTGAACATGAGTGTCAAAATCGCAGCTTGATACATTTCCATTTTTTTTAAAAAAAAAACGCGGGTAAACACCCGCGATTTGCCGCGATTTAAACACGCTGGCAAACTCGCACTTTGATACATTTACCCCCAGGAGTTCTCCAGTCTGCTTGACTCCAGCATGACCCGAGAAACAAGATAAATGGGCCCAGCGTAGCAACTTGAGACGTAGATGTGGTAATATGAAGGTTCTGCCTGGAGGGCAAGTAGATTTATACACAGGAGTAAGGGCCAAGACACAACTAGGGTTAAGGACGGGATGAATGTCCTTGGAAGAATCCTGGTCTTCGGAATAAAAGGAGCTAGAAAGAGCATCTGCTTTTTTATTTTTTGATCCCGGACGGAAGGTAAGACTAATATCAAATCTTTAAAAGAACAAGGCTCATCTGGCTTGACGAGGATTCAGACAACGGGCTGAACAGAGATAAATGAGGTTCTTATGGTTGGTATATATCGTAATAGGAAACAAGGCCCCTTCCAACAGATGTCGCCATTCAGACAGGGCTAATTTATTAGCCAATAATTCCTGATCTCTTATTCCATAGTTCTTTTCTGCTGGGAGGAATTACGAGAGAAAAAGCCACATGGATGTAGTTTCCCAGAAGTGTCACGTTGAGACAAAACTGCACCAGTGCCCACAGAAGATGCATCTACCTCCAAGAAGAAGGGACATTGGCATTCAGGTTGCTGAAGAATAGGAGCAGAAGTGAAGGCTGACTAGATGTTCAAAGGCTGAGATGGCCTCGGGGGACTAAAGCTTGGGATTAGCTGATTTCTTGGTAAAAGCAGTGATGGGGCAATGATGGTAGAATGCCCCTTGATGAATTGTCTGTAGTAATTGGCGAAGCCAAGGAAGCGTTGGATAGCTTTCAGAGCAGTGGGCAAGGACCAATCCATAATTGCTCTTAGTTTAGCCGAGTCCATCTGAAGGGCTGTGCCTGAGAGGATGTACCCTAAGAAAGGAACCTCTGGTTGCTCAAAAAGGCACTTTTCTAATTTACAGAAGAGGTTGTGTTCTCTCAGACAGGCTAGGACTTGACCTACATGTTCCCTATGTGAAGGGAGGTCTCGAGAAAATATCAGAATGTCGTCCAGGTAGATGATGACGAATTAATAGAGAAGGTCTTGGAAAATATCATTCATGAGGGTTTGTAATACAGCTGGAGCATTACAAAGCCCAAAGGGCATTACTAAATACTCAAAGTGCCCATCGTGTGTGTTAATTGCTGTTTTCCATTCGTCACCTGCTTTAATACGAACAAGATTGTAGGCCCCTCGTAGATCTAATTTGGAGAACACAGTGGCAACTTTGATGCGGTTGAAGAGCTCAGAGATGAGAGGTAACGGATACCTATTCTTAATGGTAAAAGCATTAAGGCCTCGAAAGTCAATGCATGGCCGGAGGCCGCCATCCTTTTTAACAAAAAAGAATCCAGCTCCAGCTGGAGAGGTGGACTTCCGGATGAAGCCTTTTTGCAGGTTTTCTTGAATATATTTAGACATTGCTTGGGTCTCAGGAAGAGAAAGGGGATATACATGACCACGAGGAATAGGTTTGTCAGGGAGGAGCTCGATTCCACAATCCCAAATGCGATGAGGGAGAAGCTTGGTTGCTTCCTTTTCACAGAAGACATCTGCATACTGTTGGTATTGAGGAGGTAAAGATGGTAACGAAGAAGCAGTGGTTAGATGAAGAGGTACTACTTTCTTCAGACAGTGAGACTGACACTGATCCCCAGGACAAAATTTGAGCAGTATGCCAGTCCAGAGTTGGGGAGTGGAGATGTAGCCATGGCAGACCTAACACAAGGGGGTTGATGGTCTTTGGAAGGACTAGGAGTGAAATTTTTTCCTGATGCAGCACTCCAATCTGAAGGGTGAGAGGAACAGTCCGGAACTGAATGAAGCCTCCTGGAATATTACTGCCATCGATGGCTGTAAGGCGTACAGGACATTCCAGTGGTGTAGTAAGATGATATTTCTCAACCACAGTGGCAGCAATAAAGTTACCGGCTGCACCAGAATCCAGAAAGGCATCAAGCGGAATAGAGAAATTCCAGAAAAACAGAAAACAAGAGTTTCTCTTTGTGAGGAGAACTGTTGAGGGAAAAATCAAACTGACCTAACGGTGTTCCACCATGCTCTGTTTGGCCTGAGCGTTTTCCCAGACGCGTAGGTAAGTACTGATACAATGGGCCTTCCCTCCACAATAGAGGCATAGATCATTTTTAAATCTTTTCTCCCTCTCACTTGGAGAGAGGTGGGACCTACCCACTTGCATAGGTTCTTCTGGGGGCAAAGAGGCCCCTGGGTTTTGGAAAACAGGGCGATGATTAGGACACCGGATCTGTTCCTTTTCTTGAACCCTCTCCTTGAATCGAAGATCTATTCTGACACATAGCGAGATCAGATCATCCAAGGAAGGTGGGAGGTCACGGGAAGCCAACACGTCTTTTATTTTATCAGATAGGCCTTGCCAGAACGTGGCCACCAGCGCTTCATCATTCCAGCGCAACTTGGAGGCCATGGTCCTAAATATGATGGCATATTGCCTGACAGAATGAGAACCTTGGCGTAGACTAAGGTTTCCTGAAGCTGCACTGGAAAGCCGACCAGGTTCATAAAAAATTTGTTTGAATGTTGTCAGAAATTCTGTATAATTTTGTAGCAAGGGGTCATTCTTCTCCCATAGGGGTGAGGCCTAGGCCAGGGCTTGACCAGGAAGAAGGGACAGAATGTAGGCAATTTTAGCCCTATCCGTAGGGAAGTTCCTGGGTAATAATTCAAATTGAATTGCACATTGAGTCACGAATCCTCTACATGACTTGGGGTTCCCATCATACATTGGAGGATTGGGAATTTGTGGGTGTAAGGTAGTTGTGTTTGCAGAATCCGAAGAAGACTCAGCAGAGGTCTCAGGTTTATGGGAGGATACCAGAGTGTTCTGAAAAGAATCCAGACGAGAGGATAAACCTTGTAAGAACTGCATGAGGCGATCTTGATTGGACTCTTGCTTTTCCACTCTCCCTACTACATATTGCAGTAGGTCCTTGAGAGAGGGATCGCCCATAGTGTTCATTTCCTTTTTGGTCAGTGCAAACTGTTATGGACTGGATTAATATCAGGCCTAGTGGGCGGTTCCCACGATGGCCTGTGCACGTGACTAGCTGAGTCAGGATCATACAATGTTTCGAAAATAAGAACACAAGACGATGGGTCTGCTTAATAAGTACTTCAATGAATATGAGCATAAGTACATCAATACATGGAAACAATGCAGCAAAGTTCTGTACACAGCAGAGATGGTGAGTATGATGTTCAGAGTATCACAATGATGAGCATCCGCACACTTGTCATAATAAACAAAGTCTTGTAAATTGATGCATAGAGATACTTGCAAACAGAGTCCCAAAGATGGTGCTACCAGCGCTTGGTTGATGAAGCAGGTTCACCCACAGGAAATCCAACAGGAGAGTTCAGGAATACACAGGGATCAGACAATGCACAGAAGTCCATGGAGACAGGCTAGCAAACAAGTTGCACTGACAGTGAGCAGGTGTCAGTGCTGAGTTTAAATAGAGCAGGTTTGAATGGCACGCCCTGAACGTGAGTCATGTGATCCACAGGAGAACAGAGCAGACAGGAAAAGTAGCAAACCTGGACAGGATTGTTACACATCTATACCATGTCAAAACACATTACTACATTCATATTTGTACCAAAAACATACATAAATATAATTAATTAGGGATTTTGTTTTTTGTTTTGTTTTTTATTTCATTATTTTTTTCAAAAGAAAATCAACTTACAATAGTTAGGCATTAGTGATAAACAGAAGTTTAACTTTTTTTTATTTTTAACACACCCCAAGGAGGTGCGAGATAAAACAGCATATTGTCCTGTTTTACCCGCCGCGTTAAAAAACAATTGAATAGCTTTTAATGCGGCTGCCTCTCGCGCACCCTATACTTTCAACCTTCTACTGGAGCGCGAAAGGACCGTTTGATGAAAAAAAACGTAGCGTTAAAAATGGAATTGAATTGCGGGTAAAGTTAACCCGCTCAAAAATGATAAAAAAGAGCGTTAAAATGACTTAACATGGTCAAAAAAACAAAACTCACTGACAACTGAATACCCCTGTTAATAGTCTGGAGGTAAACTATAACGTTATACTAGCTATGTGTACTGTATCTTAAATTCAAATCCCTAGACTTACATAACTTTAACATACAGGTTAGAGACAAGTGAAAATGTAAAGTTTTAGGCATATTTGGTTTCAAGTTCAATACAGTCTTGAATTCCTCTCTTGTTTGGTCTTTGCAGGGAATGGGCATTTAATAATAGGGATAAGGAAATGGGCATTTGCCAGATACATTTTGAGCATGTACTAAAGGATGGTCACAGAAAGGGATGGTCAGGATGATTATCTGCAGTTCACCTCCACAACACTCGGTGTCAGAATATATATATAGTGCTTTTTTGTGCGAAAAAATGTGGCGGAACCCGCATCTTATTTATCTTTTATTAAAAACAGATCTTTTGTACTGATGTTATACGGCTTATTGAGCCACTCTATAATGTATTACGCCGTGATTAGTGTATACAAACTGTACAATGGTTCCTTACAAACCTCTGTTCACATTGCCCCTTCATTACTTAACTCACCTCTAGTTAACACTCATGAACTCTTTTCCTATTTAAATTCAATAACTTTAACAGCCTCACCCTGTTGCCAGAAACTAAAAGGATGCACATCTTACAATCATCTTTCCTACCTTTCTTCCTCACTGCATCTATTTGCTGGTGATATAACACCTAATCCTGGTCCCCCTCACTTCTCCCACACACATATATCTGAAAGCTACAGAAATCCAGCAAACCTCAAGTCACTTGTCTCCCCTCTCTTCCAAAGTCCTTTAAATGTGCACTTTGGATTGCACGGTCTGTTTGTAACAAACTTACCTCCGTACACGATCTCTTCCTCTCAAACAACCTAAACCTTCTAGCAATAACAGAAACATGGATCACGCAATCAGACACTGTCTCACCTGCAGCCCTTTCACATGGTGGTCTCCAATTCACCCACACCCCCAGACCAGAAGGCAGACAAGGAGGTGGGGTTGGACTACTTCTCTTCCCACAGTGCACTTTCACAGTTCTCCCAAATGTCCCATCACTCACGATCACATCTTTTGAAGTACATGCTGCTGTCATCCATCTCCCCCACTGGACCACACCAAAAATTTCTTGAACACTTCTCTGCATGGCTCCCTCACTTCTTATCCTTTGACATTCCCACCATTATCATGGGTGATTTCAACATCCCTAGTGCTAATCCACGTTCCAATACTGCTTCCAAACTACACTCTCTAACATCCTCACTTGACCTCTTCCAGTGGATTGAATCCGCTACTCATCAGGATGACCATTGTCTTGATCTTGTTTTCTCTAGACTATGCTCAGTTTGTGATTTCCTTAACACTCCTTTCCCCCTCTCGGATCATCACTTTATTAACTACTCGCTCACCCCCAATTCTTTACCCTCCCCAGTGTCAAACTCTTCCAAGCCTCCTCACAACCGCAGAATTATCAACTCTATTGATCTTCAACAATTTTCCACCTCTCTCCAACACCTCTCCCCAATTTCTACATTCTCCCCTGATCAGGCAGTACCCAATTTTCACCAAATCCTAGCAACTGCCCTTGATGAAGTGGCTCCAGCGACACTACATACTCCACGTAGACTTCTTTGCCAACCGTGGCACACTAAAGTAACACAAACTCTACAAAAACTTTCTCGCAAAGCAGAACATCACTGGAGTAAATCTTGTACCGCTAATGATTTCATCAGTCACACGCCAGTCCCATAGATAGGTGCCGGCGCTGTGACTTTCCTCTAGGAACGATGATTGAGCTTACTCCTGCTTCTGAGACACTATTTTTACACAGGTATTCCTTGCTACCTTGTTCTGGACCTCCTCCTGATTCTCATTGGTTCTGGAGTATTATTTAAACTATCCATGGTCCTTGGCTTGTTGCCTGTTCTTCGTGTTACTCAGTCTGCATTAGGATTTGGCTGCCAGTACTTGTCCTTCTGTTTGTCCACTGCTGAAACTCCTCTCCGCTGTTCACCTGCACACTGAACTTCTATGGTGAATTACTTGCTGGACCTGTGGCTAATCCTACGGCTCAAGTTTCCATTTCTTCCCGGCTGGTGTAACATCGCTACTACTTCATTGATAATCTACTGCCGAAGGTACCTGTCACTTGAAGTTTCACGCTGGGCTTGTCTGGGACTCCTCTCCGCTGTTCACCTGCACGCTGAACTTCTATGGTGAATTACTTGCTGCACCTGTGGCTAATCCTACGGCTCAAGTTTCCATTTCTTCCCGGCTGGTGCAACATCGCTATATTTCATTGATGTGTCTCCTGCTGAACTTACCTGTCATCTGTAGTTCCACGCATGGCCCAGATACACTTCGCTCCTCTGCTACTTCTAGGTGTTTGATGTACTTATGCTCATTCTTGTCATTTAGGATTGTCATCTGTAGAACCTACAAGTTCAACGCTTATTGCTTTCTATAAAGAGAATTACCGTGATACCAGTAACCCACCTGCTACATTGAATCATCGTTGTTTTCGGATCAGCCAGTTCTACATTATCACTTTGTGTTATGTACTTGCCCTTAGATTTGCCCTCATTCAAGATGGCAATGATTGCCTCATGAGGTTTCCATCTTGGATCTCTGTTATGAACTTGCCCTTACAATAGCCCTTATCCAAGATGGCCGGGACTGTCTCATGAAGATTCCATTTTGGATCCCATTTCCTGTTTGGGCCTAGAAAAGGCACTTCCTCTTATGAAGCCTTTGCACGAGTATTGTGTTGTATCTGAACCAGATGCTTCCACAGAACCTTGCCTCCTTGTGATTTGGACTACAAGTACTTGATACTTCCACCAGACCTTTATCCTCTTGTAACTTTGGACTTTATTTGTTGGACATTGGAGATTTATTTATACACCAAAATAAATCCTGTTGAATTCAGAAATACCTGGCTATTGGGTTCCGTTTGTGAAACCCGAAGTGTGACACTTTGTCTGGACTATTGCTGTACCAGTGATTCACATTTATTTGCCGTGTGTTACGTTATTGGATCCAAGTATTCTCCATTTATCATACTCCCTACCACCTTGGATGCCATCATATCATTGTGTAATTGTCAGGCGCCGTCCTGCACTCCTACCTGGTGCCGGGACGGACGCCTTCTCTGCCCCCTAGGCAACGGGACGTCACTTCCGCCCAGCAGACAGCGCCCGAACATCGCGTCTCCGTTGCTAGGCAACGGAGACGCTCAGGGCCGCTTCCTGTCGGCGGTCAGATCAGCTCCACTCCCACCAATGTATGGGGATCTACTCCTATTTAAACCTGACTCTGGCACCACTAGGGTGCCAGAGTATCTAGTCCTCTAGTCCCTCTCTAGGCTCCCTTGTGTCCTATATATTATATATATATATACTCCTATTGTTTCTCCGGATTCTGACCCTAGCCTGCCTGACCTCTCTCTCGGATTACCCCTGGTTCCAGTATTGACCTCCCGGCTTTGACCCCTGGCTTCCTGACTTCTCTCCAGCTTGTCCCCTTGGTACCTCCATTGCCCGCTTGGTTTTGACCTCGGATTGACGACTACGCCTTATCTACCTCGCTGGTGGCTACCTGGGAGGGCCGCGACCGACACGTCTCAGCGGCTAAGTCCAAAGCTCCTTCCGGGGTTCCCTGGTGAAGACCTGGGGCGTGGTTAGACTCCGCGCCTCCTGGCATTGCAGCACAAATACCAGCAGGTAAGGCCTTCCGATTCTTTGTTTGTGACAGCATACTCTGGCCATGACCTCGGACGGCCAAGGCAAACCCTCTGCTCGGGACCTGCTACTCCATTTGGCTCAAAATGTTGAACAACAGGACGCCGAGCAAGCCAGGCTACTCCACTGTATCCAGGGTATAGCCACCCGCCTGGATTCGATGCAGATTTCACTTTCTGGACCTCAAGCCATTGTTGTCACTTCGTCTGGCACTGTTCCCCCTGTATCCACTTCAGCCGCAGTCGCTTCCTCCTCGCTGCGGTTGCCCACGCCTGAGAAGTTCGATGGGGACCCTAAGAGATGCAGAGGGTTTCTTAACCAGTGTTCCATCCATTTCGAATGCAATGCAGGGGCCTTCTCCACGGTACTTTCTAAAGTGGCCTTCATCATGTCGCTTCTTTCTGGACAAGCCCTTGCATGGGCCTCGCCACTGTGGGAGCGAGATGACCTTCTTCTTCAGGATGTCTCCTCCTTCATCACAGCATTCCACAAGATTTTTGATGAGCTGGGTCGCGTATCTTCTGCAGCCTCCAGCCTCCTTTCCTTACGCCAAGGCTCTCTGACTGTCGACCAATATGCGGTGCAGTTCCGCACCTTAGCTTCTGAGCTTAAATGGAATGATGAGGCACTTGTGGCGACTTTCTGGCAGGGTCTTTCGGACCGCATCAAGGACGAGCTGGTGTCTCGTGAGCTTCCAGCAGACCTGGACTCCTTTATTTCCCTATGTAATAAGGTAGATCTCCGCTTTCGGGAGCGCACTCAAGAGAGATCCTCTGCTAGACGCTTCTTCCCTCGCCTAGCTCCTCGATTCCAAAACCCAGCACCAGAGGTTTAGGACGAGCACATGCAAATAAGTCGCTCTAGGTTATCCCCTGAGGAGAGAGAGAGAAGACTTCCACAGAATCTCTGTCTCTACTGTGGTGAGGCTGGCCACCGCCTACTTTCCTGTCCTAAACGGCCGGGAAACGCTCCATCCTAGTCGGTGACAGGGAGGCCGTTCTAGGAGTTAGACTTTCCACTCCCTACTCCACCTCCAATCCAGATTTCCTCATGACCATCACGTTGGACTCTCCTAGTGGCCCTCTTCTGACCTCTGCCTTCGTGGACTCCGGCGCTGCCGGGAATTTCCTTTCTGCCACCCTGGCATCACAACTCCAAATTACCATCCATGACTTACCTCAGCCGTTATTCCTGACCGCCGTGGATGGAAACCGCGTCACGAACGGCTCTATTTCTAAAGTTACATCTCCGGTCCGACTGACGGTGGGGGTTCTGCACTCCGAGTTAATTGAGTTTTTGGTTTTACCTCAATCCCTAAACTCAGTAATTCTAGGTCTCCCATGGCTTATATTACATGCACCGCTGTTTGATTGGAGTTCAGCACAAGTCACCTCCTGGGGCTCCTAATGCCACAAGAGATGTTTAAGTTGGGTGTCACGGGCACTAGGAGTCTTTACCCAGGGATCACCAGGTGGTAGGCTTACCAGAGCAATGTAGGTGGTAATAGGGTACTCTGGTAGCAGGGTGATCACGGAACAGGAAATAGCAGATGATGAGATGCTCAGGAAAGTCTATGACTAGCAACACTGGTAATATGGAGGTAATAGTACACGAGGAACTGTATGGACAAGGACACGTGAAGGTAGTCAGTGGGCTGCGATAGCAAGTTGTACCACTGCTATAGTGAGGAGGAATGTCCAACAGAAACGAGGAGGTGATGAGAGTCAGCGGTCTGCGGATAGCAAGTTGTACCGCTGTCTGGGTGAAGGAATGGAATCCAAGTGGAGGTATCCGGGAAGTCAGTGGTCTGCGATAGCAAGTTGTACCACTGCTATGTGAGAGGATACTGGAAACAGGGATCAGTGGTCTGCTACTAGCAAGTTGTACCACTGAATATATATGTGAGGAGGTGCACGGGGAGAGACTGCAACACAGGGTAAACACGGCACCTTAACACGATCCACAGAAATATGCACAATATAGATATATATATGAATGACTGAACAGCACTGCAAATATGGAAAGTCTCTTGAAGTAATCCGGAACAAGATAGTAAAGTCAATGATGGCAACAGACTCAGCGGATAGCAGACTCCAGAGGAGAACCAACACAGTCCAGCAAGATATGCAATACACCAGCACAGTCAATGAGAAGTATGCATACCGTGGTTCAGAAGCAGGCAGTCAGACAGGAGTGCAGCGATACCTGAGCGGCAGGAGGCCGGCAGGATGAGAAGTCCCTGGATGGATGAAGCAGAAGTCTAGTAGGTGCAGCGCACAGGTAAGCAAACCAACAGGGACACGAATCCACAGGAATCGGTAGAACACGGAACTGGACTCTTGGCGGACCCAGGAGAATGGTGATGATCTAGCAGCAGGATAGCAGATGAGACACGAATCCAATGCTGACAGGCGGGTAGAGACCAGCGGAACACAGGAAGGCGTGGAGAGCGGATCAGCAGTAGATGGACGATTAGCGCTGGCAGCAGCAGCAGGACTCTGCGGATCCCCGGAGGTAACCAGTAGCAACCAGCAGGTGCAAATAGCGATGGAACACGGGTGAGCAGAGTAGACCAGGAGCTGTTGATCACGGAGAGTAGCGGATGACAATAATAGCAGCAGTCTCGAGGAAACACGGGAGAGAAGAGATGAAGACTGCAGTGCACAGGGCAGCGGATAGGAATCAGCTAACAGTCACGATGATGAAACACAGCCGAGTTGCAAGCTGGAGTCTGTAGTGCACGGAGGCAGCGGATAGGAATCAGCTAACAGTCACGATGTTGGAACACAGACGAGTTGCCAGCTGGAGGCTGTAGTGCACGGAGGCAGCGGATAGAAATCAGCTCACAGTCTTGATGATGAACAGGTGAGTAGATGTGGAGAGTGGCTGAAGTGCACGGAGGCAGCGGATAGGAATCAGCAAACAGTCACAATGATATGAGATATAGTTGAAGTGGCTTAGAAGACTGTAGTGCACGGAGGCAGCGGATAGGAATCAGGAAACAGTCACGATGATAATATTGATGGTAGAAGTGGTATGGGAACCACAGTAGTAGAAGTGGTTTGGAAACCACAGAGGTAGAAGTGGTTTGGAAACCACAGGAATCAGCAGCGCTGAATAAACGAGGAAACACCTTCAGAGACTCATGGGGAATGAGACTCCAAGATCAGGCAACGTGGTGTTGACCACAGGTGCTTAATATAGGGAGTGTTGCCTGATCTGCCAATTAAGTTAAAGGGACATACACTGAAGGGTAGGAAAGGGCTGCGCATGCGCAGACCCTCAGGATGGAGGACGGCCACGGTTCCTAAATGTCCGGGAAGAAGCACTCACGGTCCGGTGAGTGACATTGGGTCAAACCCAAGAAGCTAAGTATTTCTTCTACGTCATGCCAGACACACTCCACTCATCTGGAGGTTCCAGCTCCTTATATTTCATTTTTGGATGTGTTCTCCAAGGCAGCTTCTGAGCTCCTCCCTCCTCATCGCCCGTGGACTGTCCTATTGAATTACAACCCTGGAGGCCCATTCCTAAGGGCAGAATTTATCCCCTGTCCCTTCCCGAGGATAAGGCCATGTCTCAGTATATCACGGAGAATTGGCAGCGTGGGTTCATCAGGAGATCTACCTCCCCCGCTGGAGCGGGCTTTTTCTTTGTAAAAAAAAAGGATGGTACCTTACGTCCCTGTATCGATTATCGACAGCTTAATGCCATCACCATTAAGAACAGATATCCACTTCCTCTTATCTCCGAACTCTTTGACCGTATCAGTGGCTCCAAGATCTTTTCCAAACTTGACTTACGAGGGGCTTATAATTTAATCCGGTGTCACTCACCGGACTGTGAGTGCTTCTTCCCGGACTATTAGGAACCGTGGACGTCCTCTATCCTGAGGGACTGCGCATGCGCAGCCCTTTCCAAACCTTCAGTGTATGTTCCTTTAACTTAATTGGCAGATCAGGCAACCTCCCTATATTAAGCACCTGTGGTCAACACCACGTTGCCTGATCTTGGAGTCTCATTCCCCATGAGTCTCTGAAGGTGTTCCTGTGTTTCCTTGTTCATTCAGCCCTGCTGATTCCTGTGGTTTCCAAACCACTTCTACCTCTGTGGTTTCCAAACCACTTCTGCTACTGTGGTTCCCATACCACTTCTACCATCTACTGTATCATCGTGACTGTGAGCTGATTCCTATCCGCTGCCTCCGTGCACTACAGTCTTCTAATCACTTCAACTCTACCATGTATCATTGGGACTGTTAGCTGATGCCTATCCGCTGCCTCCGTGCATTACAGGCTTCAACCACATCCACTCACCTGTTCATGATTGTGACTGCCAGCTGATTCCTATCCGCTGCCTCCGTGCACTACAGGCTTCAACCTGCAACTCGTCTGTGTTTCATCATCGTGACTGCTAGCTGATTCCTATCCGCTGCCTCCGTGCACTACAGTCTTCAACCTGCAACCCGTCTGTGTTTCATCGTGACTGTTTAGCTGATTCCTATCCGCTGCCTCTGTGCGCTTCAGTCTTCAGTCCTTGTCTACTCTACCGTGTTTCCTTGAGTCTGCTGCCACTATTGCTACCCGCTACTCTCCGTGATCATCTGTTCCAGTTCAACTCTGCTCCGGTGTCCCATCGTTACTGCACCTGCTGGTTGCTATTGGTTACCTCCGTGTTCCCGCAGAGACCCGCTGCTGTTACTTCTCAGCGCTACTCATCCATCTACTGCTGATCCGCTCTCCACGCCTTCCTGTGTTCCCTGCTGGTCTACCTACCTGTGCGCTGCACCTGCTAGACCCCTGCTTCACCCATCCAGGGACTTGTATCCTGCTGGCCTCCTGCCCTTCAGGTATCTCTGCACTCCTGTCTGACTGCCTTCTCCTGAACCACGGTATGCATACTTCCCATTGACTGTGCTGTGTATTGCATACCTTGCTGGACTGTGTTGGTTCTCCTCTGGAGTGTACTATCCGCTGAGTCTATTGCCATCATTGACTGTGTTGGTTCTCCTCTGGAGTGTACTATCTGCTGACTCTACTGCCATCATTGACTGTGTTATCTCATGCCGGATTACTTCAAGAGACTTTCTATATTGGCAGTGTTGTTCAGTCATTTATACATTTATATTGTGCATATTACTGTGGATCAAAGTCAAGGTGCCCGTGTATATATTGTGTTGCAGTCTCTCCCCGTGCACCTCCTCACATATATATTCAGTAGTACAACTTGCTAGTGGCAGACCACTGACTCCTGTTTACAGTTTCACCTGTTCCAGTATCCTCTCACATAGCAGTGGTACAACTTGCTAACGCAGACCACTGACTCCCCGGATACCTCCACTTGGATTCCATTCCTTCACTCTGACAGCGGTACAACTTGCTATCCGCAGACCGCTGACTCTCATCACCTCCTCGTTTCTGTTGGACATTCCTCCTCACTATAGCAGTGGTACAACTTGCTACCGCAGACCACTGACTACCTTCACGTGTCCTTTGTCCATACAGTTCCTCGTGTATTACTACCTCCATATTGCCAGTGCTGCTAGTCATAGACTTTCCTGAGCATCTCATCATCTGCTATTTCCTGTTCCGTGATCACCCTGCTACCAGAGTACCATATTACCACCTATACTGCTCTGGTAAGCCTATCACCTGGTGATCCCTGGGTAAAGACTCCTAGTGCCCGTGACAGTAAGATCAGGCCATGACAGACCCAGATACGGAACCTACTGCTAAAGAGATGCTGCAGCATCTGGTCAGCCGTGTGGAGCAACAGGATGCTCGCCAACAGCTGTTACTTCAATGTTACCAATCGTTAACCTCCCAAGGAACATCTGGACAGACTGTTACAGCTAGTATTGAAGCTCCTGTGCTTTCCTCCGTTTCCCCAGTGCCATCCCAGGTGTCTACAGCTCCTACGCTTCACCTGCCTACTCCGTCAAAATATGACGGGGACCCCAAAACTTGTAGAGGTTTCCTTAACCAATGTTCAGTCCATTTTGAACTCCAACCTCAAAATTTTTCTACCCATCGTTCCAGAGTGGCCTATCTTATCTCCTTGTTTTCTGGACAAGCCCTGGCTTGGGCCTCCCCTCTGTGGGAAAGAAACGATCCAATTCTACAAGATAGTGCCAAATTCATTTCCACGTTCCGAAGTGTGTTCGATGAACCAGGTCGTGTGACCTCCGCTGCTTCCAGCATTCTTCGTTTGCGACAAGGCTCCCATACAGTAGGACAGTATGTCATTCAATTTAGGATCTTAGCCTCTGAACTTCAGTGGAACACTGAAGCATTAGTTGCCGCCTTCTGGCAGGGGCTCTCCGATAAAATTAAAGATGCACTGACTACCCAAGAGCTTCCTTCGTCACTAGAAGATTTGATCTCTCTTTGCCATCGTGTAGACATGAGATTTCGTGAAAGAGAATCTGAGAAAACAACTTCTGCTAAAGCACCTCTTCGTTTAAACCCTCAATTTCGTCCAGTTTCACCTTCTGTGATTCCCATGGAGATAGGACGTTCCAAATTATCTTTAGAAGAGAGGAAACGAAGAGTAAAGAATAGACTCTGTATCTATTGTGCTGATTCCACACATATGCTCAGTTCTTGCCCTAAGAAATCGGGAAATGCCAGGCCCTAACTAGTTCTGGAGAGGTGAAGTTAGGGTCCCTGGAGTCCTCTCCATTGTCTATGAAATCTAAAGTCTGCGCTTTCGATGTTACGATTTCCTTTGCTACCAAATCCTTTGAGTCACAGGCATTGATTGATTCCGGAGCAGCAGGAAATTTCATTTCTAAATCACTAGTGAATCAATGGTCCCTACCAGTGATCACTTTAAAAACACCCATTACTGTGACGGCTATAGATGGATCACGTCTCATCAATGGTCTCATCACCCAGAGTACGTCTCCAGTAACCCTTCAGATTGGTGTACTACACCATGAAGAAATTTCGTTTTTAATTCTTCCCGTTACGACAAGTCCGATTGTCTTAGGCCTTCCATGGCTTCAATGTCACTCTCCCCAGATTGACTGGCGCACCCCTCAAGTTACGTCTTGGGGGCCTGAATGTCACCATCGTTGTCTCTCTCAAGTTATTCCTCTTAAAGTACAGCAATCTTCCATCTCATCGTCCTCCCCGGGACTCCCTCCTCAGTATGCTTCATTTGCCGATGTGTTTGATAAAGCTCAGTCTGAACGTCTTCCTCCTCATCGTTCTTGGGATTGTCCGATCGACCTTCTACCTGGCAAGACTCCTCCCAGGGGTCGGGTCTATCCTCTCTCGTTACCTGAAACTCAAGCCACATCTGAGTACATACAGGAGAATCTCCAGCGTGGGTTCATTCGACCTTCCAACTCTCCCGCTGGAGCTGGGTTCTTCTTCGTCAAAAAGAAGGATGGATCATTACGCCCTTGTATAGATTTTCGTGGACTCAACGCCATTACTATCAAGAATCGGTATCCCATTCCGCTGATCACTGAGCTATTTGATCGCATCAAGGGAGCTCGGATATTTACTAAGTTGGATCTTCGTGGTGCCTACAATTTAATTAGAATCCGTTCCGGTGACGAATGGAAGACCGCGTTTAACACCAGAGATGGGCATTACGAATATTTAGTAATGCCCTTCGGGCTGTGTAATGCCCCCGCGGTTTTCCAGGGTTTCATCAATGAGATCTTTCGGGACTTATTATATGTATGTGTCGTTGTCTACCTGGACGACATATTGATCTTCTCACAGGACCTGCCTTCTCATCACCAACATGTGGCAGAGGTCCTCTCCAGACTACGGAAAAACTCATTGTTCTGTAAATTGGAAAAATGTTCATTCGAGTTACCCCAGATTCCATTCTTGGGGTATATAGTTTCCGGAGTTGGCCTGAAGATGGATCCAGACAAAGTAAATGCTGTACTACATTGGCCTCAGCCAACTACTCTTCGTGCCATCCAGCGTTTTTTAGGTTTTGCCAATTACTATAGACGCTTCATTCAAGACTTCTCATCCATTGCATCTCCCATTGTGGCCTTAACTCGGAAAGGGGCTAATACTAAGCAATGGTCATCTGAGGCTCTCCAAGCCTTTCAAATCCTCAAAGAGTCCTTCTCGTCTGCTCCCATTCTGCGACAACCTGATGTGACACTCCCCTTCTTCCTAGAAGTAGATGCCTCTAATGTGGGCTTAGGAGCTATTCTCTCCCAACGCTCGGAGCAACAAAAATTACATCCTTGTGCCTTCTACTCTCGGGGTCTTCTGCCCGCAGAGAAAAACTATACTATCGGGGACAAGGAGTTGCTGGCCATCAAAGCTGCATTAGAGGAATGGAGATACTTGTTGGAAGGAGCTCGCCATCCTGTGACGATCTTCACGGATCATAAGAACTTGTCATATTTGCAATCTGCTCAATGCTTGAACCCTCGTCAAGCAAGATGGTCTCTTTTCTTTTCCCGTTTTGAATTAATTATAACCTTCAAACCAGCTGCTAAGAACAAGAAAGCTGACGCTCTATCTCGAGCTTTTGTGACGTCCTCTGATGTAGAAGAGGTTCCCAACCATGCTATTCTAGACCCCAAATGTATTTCTCTGGCTGCGTCATCCACCAAAATGCTACCATTTGGGAAGACCCTCGTGCCTCCTACTCTGAGGAGGAAAATCCTTTCGTGGTTCCATGCCTCTCGTTTTTCTGGACACGCCGGTGAACATAAGACCTTTGAGATTCTCTCTCGTAGTTACTGGTGGCCTTCAATGAGGAGAGACGTCAAAGAGTTTATTGCTTCCTGTGATTTATGTTCTCAGTTCAAATCCTCCCGCAGAACTCCAGCAGGGTTGCTGCGACCACTACCCATTCCGTCCAAGCCTTGGACCCATATTAGTATGGATTTCGTTACTGATTTGCCACCAAGTAAGAATCACAATACTATTTGGGTAGTGGTAGACAGATTTTCGAAGATGGCTCATTTCGTCCCTCTGTCCGGTTTACCTTCCTCGTCTACTCTGGCTGAACATTTCATTAAAGAAATCTTCCGCATCCATGGATGTCCGTCTGAGATTGTGTCAGATAGAGGAGTACAATTCGTTTCCAGATTCTGGCGGGCCCTTTGTAAAACCTTGGGCATACGATTAGCACTCTCATCGTCTTACCATCCGCAATCTAACGGACAAACGGAACGAGTCAATCAAGATCTTGAGACTTTTATTAGGATGTTCTCTTCAGCCAACCAAGACAACTGGGTAGAATTGCTCCCTTGGGCTGAATTCGCCCATAACAACATGTACCATGAGTCATCATCCAAAACTCCATTCTTTGTGGTTTACGGTCACCATCCGTCTTTTCCGGAATTTCCTGCCCTCCCACCCACCCAAGTTCCTGCTGTGGAGACTGCTTGTCAGACCTTCAAAAATATCTGGTCTCAGGTCAAAACCTGTTTAAAGAAGACATCTAACAAATATAAGTCTTTCGCAGATAAGAAGAGGCGGGCTATTCCACCACTAAAAATTGGAGATCGGGTTTGGTTATCTACCAAAAATATTCGTTTGAAGGTTCCATCTATGAAATTCGCCCCTCGTTTTATTGGTCCATATAGGATCATTCAAGTTATCAATCCAGTATGTGTTAAACTTCTTCTTCCTAAGAATCTTCGGATTTCCAATGCCTTCCATGTGTCCTTACTCAAACCTCTTATTATCAATCGTTTCTCGACTCCTCCCTCAGCACCGCAGCCAGTTCAAGTTCATCAGGAGGAGGATTTCGAGATTACTGAGGTATTGGATGCAAAAATTTCGCGAGGAGTCCTCCGTTTCCTCGTTCATTGGAAGGGCTTTGGTCCTGAAGAGCGTTCATGGATCAAAGCTGAAGATCTTAATGCTCCTGCCCTTCTGAAGAAGTTTTATTCCAAAAATCCGGACAAGCCCGGTTCCAGGCGTTCTGTGCCCACCTTTAAAAGGGGGGGTACTGTCACTCACCGGACTGTGAGTGCTTCTTCCCGGACTATTAGGAACCGTGGACGTCCTCTATCCTGAGGGACTGCGCATGCGCAGCCCTTTCCAAACCTTCAGTGTATGTTCCTTTAACTTAATTGGCAGATCAGGCAACCTCCCTATATTAAGCACCTGTGGTCAACACCACGTTGCCTGATCTTGGAGTCTCATTCCCCATGAGTCTCTGAAGGTGTTCCTGTGTTTCCTTGTTCATTCAGCCCTGCTGATTCCTGTGGTTTCCAAACCACTTCTACCTCTGTGGTTTCCAAACCACTTCTGCTACTGTGGTTCCCATACCACTTCTACCATCTACTGTATCATCGTGACTGTGAGCTGATTCCTATCCGCTGCCTCCGTGCACTACAGTCTTCTAATCACTTCAACTCTACCATGTATCATTGGGACTGTTAGCTGATGCCTATCCGCTGCCTCCGTGCATTACAGGCTTCAACCACATCCACTCACCTGTTCATGATTGTGACTGCCAGCTGATTCCTATCCGCTGCCTCCGTGCACTACAGGCTTCAACCTGCAACTCGTCTGTGTTTCATCATCGTGACTGCTAGCTGATTCCTATCCGCTGCCTCCGTGCACTACAGTCTTCAACCTGCAACCCGTCTGTGTTTCATCGTGACTGTTTAGCTGATTCCTATCCGCTGCCTCTGTGCGCTTCAGTCTTCAGTCCTTGTCTACTCTACCGTGTTTCCTTGAGTCTGCTGCCACTATTGCTACCCGCTACTCTCCGTGATCATCTGTTCCAGTTCAACTCTGCTCCGGTGTCCCATCGTTACTGCACCTGCTGGTTGCTATTGGTTACCTCCGTGTTCCCGCAGAGACCCGCTGCTGTTACTTCTCAGCGCTACTCATCCATCTACTGCTGATCCGCTCTCCACGCCTTCCTGTGTTCCCTGCTGGTCTACCTACCTGTGCGCTGCACCTGCTAGACCCCTGCTTCACCCATCCAGGGACTTGTATCCTGCTGGCCTCCTGCCCTTCAGGTATCTCTGCACTCCTGTCTGACTGCCTTCTCCTGAACCACGGTATGCATACTTCCCATTGACTGTGCTGTGTATTGCATACCTTGCTGGACTGTGTTGGTTCTCCTCTGGAGTGTACTATCCGCTGAGTCTATTGCCATCATTGACTGTGTTGGTTCTCCTCTGGAGTGTACTATCTGCTGACTCTACTGCCATCATTGACTGTGTTATCTCATGCCGGATTACTTCAAGAGACTTTCTATATTGGCAGTGTTGTTCAGTCATTTATACATTTATATTGTGCATATTACTGTGGATCAAAGTCAAGGTGCCCGTGTATATATTGTGTTGCAGTCTCTCCCCGTGCACCTCCTCACATATATATTCAGTAGTACAACTTGCTAGTGGCAGACCACTGACTCCTGTTTACAGTTTCACCTGTTCCAGTATCCTCTCACATAGCAGTGGTACAACTTGCTAACGCAGACCACTGACTCCCCGGATACCTCCACTTGGATTCCATTCCTTCACTCTGACAGCGGTACAACTTGCTATCCGCAGACCGCTGACTCTCATCACCTCCTCGTTTCTGTTGGACATTCCTCCTCACTATAGCAGTGGTACAACTTGCTACCGCAGACCACTGACTACCTTCACGTGTCCTTTGTCCATACAGTTCCTCGTGTATTACTACCTCCATATTGCCAGTGCTGCTAGTCATAGACTTTCCTGAGCATCTCATCATCTGCTATTTCCTGTTCCGTGATCACCCTGCTACCAGAGTACCATATTACCACCTATACTGCTCTGGTAAGCCTATCACCTGGTGATCCCTGGGTAAAGACTCCTAGTGCCCGTGACATCCGGATTCGTGAGTGCGACGAATGGAAGACTGCTTTTTGTACTCGTGATGGACACTATGAGTATCTCGTCATGCCCTTCGGATTATGCAATGCTCCCACCGTGTTTCAATCATTTGTCAACGAGATCTTCATGGACCCCCTCTATTCTTCGTTGGTAGTCTACCTGGATGACATACTCATCTTTTCTGCCGACATCTCTGCCCACCGTTCTCATGTCAAAGAGGTTGACGGCAAAACAATCTGTTTTGTAAGTTGGAAAAATGCATCTTTGAAGTGTCTCAGATTCCTTTCCTAGGATATATCGTCTCTGGTTCCAGGTTAAGGATGGATCCGGAGAAGGTTTCCGCTATTACCAACTGGCCCCGGCCTTTGAACCTGAAAGCTGTTCAACGTTTCATTGGTTTTTCTAATTATTACAGACAATTCATTAACCAATTCTCCACGTTGATTGCCCCCATCACAGCCCTTACTCGAAAGGCAGCTGATCCGAGGGTTTGGCCCCCCGGAGGCCATTACTGCATTTTCATCCCTGAAAGAGGCCTTCTTGTCTGCACCCGTCCTAACTCAACCAGATCAAAAGGAAAGAGGTGGACGTATCCTCTGTCGGGGTAGGAGCTGTTCTCTCCCAGAGATCTGCCTCTGGGATTTCTCGGCCTTATGGGTTCTTCTCCAAGAAATTTTCCTCCGCTGAACACAATTACGGAATCGGAGAAAAAGAACTACTTGCGATTAAGCTAGCACTAGATGAATGGCGTCACCTTCTCGAAGGAGCAAGGCATCCGGTGACCATCTTTCCGAACCATAAGAACCTAACCTACCTTCGAAAGGCTCGCTGTCTCAACCCTCGTCAGGCAAGATGGTCTTCTTTCTTTGCTCGATTTGATTTTAGACTCACCTTTCCCTCTGGTACTCTGAATTCCTGGGCAGATGCCCTTTCCCGGTCCTTAAAGGAATCTGATGTGGTACCTGCAGCCAGACCTCCACATATTCTCGAGCCTACTAGTATCATTGCTCTAACTAGAGCCAAGACCCCTCCTGTTGGCTGCTCTTACTTGGAACCCCACCTCCGTTTGAAAGCTCTTCGTTGGGCCCATGCTACAAAGTTTGCGGGCCACGCCGGATTCAAGAAGTCTTGTTCTCTCCTGTCTCGGAGCTATTGGTGGCCTACACTCCGATCGGATCTCAAGGAGTTCATTAAGTCTTGCGAGATTTGTGCCCAAAACAAGATTCCTAGATGTCACCCCTCTGGGTTGCTCCTACCTCTACCCGTTCCTGAACGCCCCTGGACTAGCATTTCAATGGACTTTATTACCGATCTCCCACCCAGCGAGGGATTCAATACTATTTGGGTGATTGTCGATAGATTTTCTAAAATGGCCCACTTTGTCCCTCTGAAGGGTCTGCCCTCTGCCCCTAAATTGGCCCAAACCTTCATAAAAGAGATATTCCGGCTCCATGGTTGTCCCCAAGAGATTATATCAGATCGTGGGGTGCAGTTCATATCTCTTTTCTGGAGGGCGTTCTGTAAGGACCTTGGAGTCAGCTTAAATATCTCCTCGGGGTACCACCCTCAAACCAACGGCCAGACGGAGCGCGTAAATCAGGATCTTGAGATGTTCCTCCGCTATTTCTCCTCCGGTAACCAAGATGACTGGTGCAGCCTGCTCCCCTGGGCAGAATTTACTCATAACAATCATGTACACGATTCCACTGGTTCCTCTCCCTTCTTCATTGTGTCGGGTGACCATCCTATCCTTCCTGATTTTTCTCATCTTCCTGCAACTTCTGTTCCTGCCGCCCACTCTCTGGTTTGGGATATGGCTCTCGTCTGGGCATCTACAAAGGAGAACCTAGTAAAGGCTTCACAACGATATAAACAAACTGCTGATCGCCATCGTAGAGTCGTTCCCATCCTTCACATTGGCGACAAAGTTTGGCTCTCCACACGGAACCTTAGACTCCGAGTACCCTCAATGAAACTTGCTCCTCGATTCATTGGACCATTTCCAGTCACACAAGTTATCAACACAGTAACCTACAAATTACTCCTGCCCTCCTCTCTGAGAATCCACAATTCCTTCCATGTCTCCCGGCTTAAACCATTGGTCCTAAACAAATTCTCCCAGAAGATCTCTTCACCCCAGCCTCTATTAACTGCCACTGGTGACGAATATGAGATCGGTCACATTCTGGACATCCGTAACTTCCGTGGACGCCCCCAGTACCTGGTTCAATGGAAGGGCTTTGGACCCGAGGAACTGTCGTGGGTATTTAAAGAGGATCTTCACACCCCTCGCCTCCTGGCTAAGTTTATCAAGAAACAATCCTTGAGTACTGCACCTCTCCGATAGAGAAGGGGGGGTACTGTCAGGCGCCGTCCCGCACTCCTACCTTGGGCCGGGACGGACGCCCTCTCTGCCCCGTCACTTCCGCCCAGCAGACAGGATGTTCGCGTCTCCGTTGCTAGGCCGCTTCCTGTCTGACCGCCGACCTCCACTCCCACCAATGAATGGAGATCTCCTATTTAAACCTGACTCTGGCACCACTAGGGTGCCAGAGTATCTAGTCCTCTAGTCCCTCTCTAGGTTCCCTTGTGTCCTATATATTATATATATACTCCCATTGTTTCTCTGGATTCTGACCCTAGCCTGCCTGACCTCTCTCTCGGATTACCCCTGGTTCCAGTATTGACCTCCCGGCTTTGACCCCTGGCTTCCTGACTTCTCTCCAGCTTGTCCCCTTGGTATTGACTTCGGATTGACGACTACGCCTTATCTACCTCGCTGGTGGCTACCTGGGAGGGCCGCGACCGACACGTCTCAGCGGCTAAGTCCAAAGCTCCTTCCGGGGTTCCCTGGTGAAGACCTGGGGCGTGGTTAGACTCCGCACCTCCTGGCATTGCAGCACAAATACCAGCAGGTAAGGCCTTCCGATTCTTTGTTTGTGACAGTAATAAAGTAGACTTACGCTTCAGAGAGAGAACAGTGGAGAAGGAGGTAGCTCGTCGCCTAACCTATAGGCCAGTTCCACATTCTGTGTCGCATTCTTCTACAGTTGATGAACCCATGCAAATTGGAAGATCCCGGCTGACCCCTGAGGAACGTGACAGGAGACGCCGAGACAAATTATGTATTTACTGTGGCGAGTCTGGCCACTTCTTAAATTCTTGTCATAAGAGGCCGGGAAACGCCAAACCCTGATCTGCTCCGGGGAGGTCAGATTGGGGCTTAGGAAAACCTCCTCTTCTACTGTTTGCACCATTCCTGTTTTTCTGCAATACGATTTAATGGGACATTCTACTCAAGCTTTAATAGACTCTGGTGCTGTCGGGAATTTTATTTCACAGAGTTTAGTTACCCGATGGTCCATTGCTACTATTCCTTTAGAATCTCCTGTTGTCATCATGGCCATCGATGGATCTCAGCTCTCCCAAGGTGTAATTCGTACTCGGACCAAGTCTCTTCTTCTTCGTGTTGGTGCCTTCCATTCTGAAAGGATCTCTTTTTTAATTCTGCCTTGTACCACCTCTCCAGTCATCCTGGGCCTTCTGTGGCTTCAACTCCACTCTCCACAACTAGACTGGAATACTTCTGAGATCCTGTCCTGGGGTTCTCATTGCCATTCGAGATGTTTAACCAAGGTGAAACCACTCTATTCTTCTAAAATCACTGTTTCCTTGGAGCCTTCTACGTTACCTCCTCAATATCAATCATTTGCCGATGTCTTTGATAAAGTTCGTGCAGAGACCCTTCCACCTCATCGTCCATGGGATTGCCCCATAGAGTTAATACCTGAAAAAATTCCACCTAGAGGTCGAGTTTATTCTCTCTCTCAACCAGAGACTGAAGCCATGTCCGTCTATGTTAAAGAAAACCTCCAAAGAGGCTTTATTAGACCTTCTGTTTCTACAGCTGGGGCTGGTTTCTTTTTCGTGAAGAAAAAAGACGGCTCGCTTCGTCTCTGCATTGACTATCGTGGGCTTAACCTAGTGACCATCAAAAATCACTACCCTATTCCCATTATTACCGAGTTATTTGATCAAATTCACAAACTGGACTTTAGGGGAGCCTATAATTTAATTCGTATTCGGTCTGGAGATGAGTGGAAAACCGCTTTCAATATCCGCGATGGTCATTATGAATATTTGGTGATGCCGTTTGGACTTTGTAATGCCCCAGCAGTTTTTCAAAGTTTTATTAATGAGATATTTCGGGATCTCCTCTACTTTTATGTCGTTGTGTATCTGGACGATATTCTCATTTTTTCTAAAACTCTGGACACCCATAGGGAACATGTGGCTGAAGTATTAACTAGACTCCGCAGGAATCATCTTTACTGCAAACTGGAGAAATGTTCCTTTGAAGCAGCTTCTATGCCTTTTCTAGGTTTCATTATCTCTGGATCAGGTCTTCAAATGGACCCAGAGAAGGTTCAGTCCATTCTAAACTGGCCACTTCCAACTACTCTCAAAACCATTCAACGTTTTTTGGGTTTTGCAAATTATTACCGACAGTTTATTGTAAATTATTCCAGCATTGTGGCTCCTATTACAGCCCTGACCAAAGGGGCTAATCCAAGAAAATGGCCAGTAGAGGCCTTTGAAGCTTTCTTTTACCTCAAGAAGGCCTTTTCTTCAGCACCCATTCTCCAACAACCAAATCTCTCTCAACCATTCTTCTTGGAAGTAGATGCATCAGCAGTTGGTGTGGGAGCAGTTCTTTTCCAGCGGTCACCTACCAATCGTTTGTTACCATGTCCCTTTTTTTCTCGGAAGTTCTTACCAGCGGAACAAAATTATACCATTGGAGACAAAGAGCTACTAGCAATGAAGTTGGCATTATCTGAGTGGCGATACCTGTTGGAGGGAGCTCAACATGTAGTAACCGTCTTTACGGATCTCAAAAACTTGTATCTACAGACGGCACAGTGTCTTAATCCTCGGCAAGCTCGATGGTCTCTCTTTTTCTCACGCTTTAATCTTCATGTCACCTTTAAACCTGGACATTTGAATAAAAGAGCTGATGCCTTTTCTTGAGCTTTTGATACTTCGGCAATCTCATCTCCCGCGACAAGCAGTCAGCTCAATTCCTTTGTAGCACCTCTGACAATCTCCATTTGATTCCACAAATGAAGAGGAAGTTTCTACTCTCTTCTCCTCTTCCTACTCTACCTCCTGTCCTCTTGATTCCATTCCCTCACCAATTGGTAGGTCCCTGTCTCCTGTGCTTATTCCTCCTCTAACTAAAATCTGTAATCTATCTCTCTGTACTGGTATTTTTCTATCACTATTCAAGCATGCAGTGATTACTCCAATTTCAAAAGAACAAATTTCTGACTCAAACTCTCTCTCAAATTACCGCCCCAACTCTCAGCTCCCATGCCCCTACAAGCGTCTCGAGAGAATATCCTACACTCGCCTCACACACTTTCTTACAGCAAACAACCTATTGGATTCTCTTCAGTCAGGCTTTCGCTCCCAACACTCCACAGAGACTGCGCTGACCAAGGTTGCCAATGATTTGATCACAGCAAAAAAGTGAAGGCCATTACTCTCTTCTAATTCTCCTGGATCTCTGCTGCATGTGACACTGTTGACCACTCTCTCCTCATACAAACACTACAATCCCTAGGTCTTGAAGGCACTGTCCTATCCTGGTTCTCATCCTACCTATCTAATCGCTCTTTCAGTGTTACTTTCTCTGGATCCACCTCTGCTCCGCTTCCTTTATCAGTTGGAGTACCACAAGGCTCAGTCCTAGGTCCTCTGCTATTCTCTATCTACACCACTTCTCTTGGAAAACTAATAAGCTTCTTTGGATTTCAGTATCATCTCTATGCAGATGATACACAAATCTATCTATGCTCTCCTGAGCTTTCACCATCTGTGTTGTCTCACGTTATTGATTGTCTTTCTGCCATTTCATCTTGGATGAAATGGCAGAAAGACTTCTCGCCAACTCAAACTCAATCTTTCAAAAATGTAATTAATAATATTCTGACCCAAAAACAGAAGCTTCTTGCCTGACATTTCTATTTCTGTTGATAACATGACCATAAATGCCACCCTGCTAGTTCGCTGCCTAGGTGTAATCCTTGACTCACAACTATCATTTATTCCCCACATCGACACTGTATCTAAATCATATTACATACAACTAAAGAACATTTCCAGAATATGCACATATCTCACACAAGACACTGCAAAAACTTTAATTCATGCACTCATCATCTCCCACATCAACTATTGTAACTCCATCCTTACTGGTCTTCCCAAAATCATACTTGAACCCCTACAATCTATTTTGCACGCATAGGCTAGATTGAATTTCCTTGCAAACTATTCTTCCTCTGCTGAGCCACTCTCAGTCTCTACATTGATTGCCTGCATGTCAATGAATCCAATATAAAATTCTTCTACATACAATTGCACCGACATACATCTCACTTGTCTCAAAATATCTCCCAACTCGACACCTCCGTTCAGCACAAGATCTGCATCTCTCTTCCACTCTCATCACATCCTCCCATTCCTCGTTACAGGACGCCCCTCCTCCCCCCAATACTCCCTTCCTTGCCCCTCACACACTTGACAATTGTAAAATAAAAAAAATATTGCTTACCTCCTGGCTGGCTGGCAATGCTGCAGTCCAGATGCACTGATGTCTAAAGCAGAATGCTGTCCAGTCTTCACTGCTGCCCAGGAGCAAACACAGAATATCTAGAGGGGAGGCCCCAAATGTTAGATTTAATACTACAAAGCAAAACCTCTGGAAATCACTCACCTGTTACACACTGACATGTCCCCTGCTGCCTGCCAACTTTTCTCACATATGCCCACTAGTTATTCTCACCCCTATTCTGCCCCCTCCTTTTTTTGTAGCCCCCTCTTTCTGCCCACCTCGTTTTTCTGCAGCCCTCTCTTTCTGGCCCCTTCATTTTTCTCTAGCCCTCTCTTTCTGGCCCCTCGTTTTTGTGTAACCCTCTCTTTCTGTCCCCTTCATTTTTCTGTAGCCCTTTCTTTCTGCCCCCTCGTTTTTGTGTAACCCTCTCTTTCTGCCCCCTTCATTTTTCTGTAGCCCTCTCTTTCTGACCCCCTTGTTTTTCTGTAGCCCTCTCTTCCTGCACCCCTCATTTTTCTGTAGCCCTCTCTTTCTGGAAATCACTCACCTGTTACACACTGACATGTCCCCTGCTGCCTGCCAACTTTTCTCACATATATCCACTAGCTATTTTCACCCCTATTCTGCCCCCTCGTTTTTCTGTAGCCCTCTCTTTCTGCCTCCTTATTTTTCTGTAACCCTTGCTTTCTGCACCCCTTCCCCGCTTTCTGTAGTCTGTACTTACCTTCTATGCTTCTTTTCTCGCTTCTCTGTATGATCGCGGCTCCTCTCACTGGCAGCGCTGCCGGAGCCGGAAGCAGGACACACACTAAGATGGGGTGCTGCAATGTAGCAGAACCGCAGAGAAAAAACATATGTTAAGAAGTTAATTAAAGTTTGAAAACCCCTTGAAAAAAAGGTGTTTAATATTCTACTCTAGGGATATATTATTTGTAAATTGTATAAAAAAAAAAGCTTTTACATTTACGTAGGATAATTACATTTTAAGCATAGATATGTCCACTGTGGAGTGTTTTCTATGTGTTACCAGTGGAAAGGTGGCTATATCTTTTTTATTTATGTGGGATGATAACGTTTTAAGCATAGATATGTACACTGTGGGCTGTTTTCTATGGGCCTGATTCATTATGGCACGCATTCTGAGCGCAGCCCGTGTTTAGGCTTTCATCAAATTCATCAAGCTACAGATCTAAAGATCCGTGTCCTGCTGAATTTGAGCTCAGGTCTTCTGTAGTACACAGGCACTGCAGGTACATATATACGAGGTATGTCTATTAAATAACTCACCTTTGTTTATTGGTATTACAAATTTAATGTTTGTCCCCTTCAATATACTCCCGATTTGCACTAATACATCACTGTAGTCTTGTTTTACAGTGGTCGAAGGCATGGATCAAATCAATTTATGTCACTTGTTTCAACATATCTGCCGTTTTATTCTTTACAGCATCAACTGACTCAAAATGTGTCCCTTTAAGCAGTGATTTAACTTTTGGGAAAAGATAAAAATCGCAAGGTGCTAAATCAGGCGCATATTGAGGATATTCAAGTGTAGTAATGTGTTTGTCAGTCAAAAACTGCTTCACAGAAAGTGCTGTTTGAGCAGGCGCATTGTCCTGGTGAAGAAAGAAACCATTTTTCCATAGTTGCGGCCGTTTCTTTCTGATTCTTTCTCTCAGCTTTTGCAAAACTTCCTTATAATAATGATGATTAACTGTTGTGCATTCTGGAACCCATTCTTCCAAAATTACACCCTTGATATAGAAAAAAACAATGAGCATTGCTTTGAATTTTGACTTGCTTTGACCAGCTTTTTTAATTCTTGGTGATGACGGTGGTTTCCAGTGCTTTGACTGTCTTTTGGTTTCAGAATCGTACTGGAAGATCCATGTGTCATCACAAGTGATTACCTTATGAAACAGGTTTGGATCTGTGTCAAGTTGCTGCAGAATTTCAGCACAACATTCCTTGCGACGTTCTTTTTGCTCTGGTGTGAGAACCCTTGGGACCATCTTTGCACAAACTTTCGTCATGTTAAGATCCTCACGCAAAATTTTCGATCCGGTGTCTTTGTCAATGTTTACAGAGTCAGCTATCATTCAAACACTGAGTCTGCAGTCTTTTCGAATAATATGAACTTCTTCGGTTCTTGAAGTGCAAGGTCGTCCAGGGCGTTCATCATCTTCGACATTCTCACTTTCCTCACTAAATCTTTTGTGCCTCTCAAACGCATGAGACAGGCAGTCATTCCCATAGGCCGTAGTAAGCATTTGAAAACATTCTGTTGGTGTTTAGTGCAATTTTGCGAAAAATTTCAAATTGACATGTTGTTCAACTTTTAAACTTAGCATTGTATACCTATCAGCGCCTGCTTAGCCGGCGGATCGGATGGCATTACAGTCGCCTGATACCCCGGACCTTTACTATGTTAAAAATAGATTTTTCTTAAAAAAAAGTTTGGGGTCCCCTCTCCTAATGCTGTTAAGCCTAGTGCTGCCAGCATACTGCTAGTTTCCTTGGAATGGGGGGGAATGCGTGGGGTTCCCCCATTTTCACCAAAACTAGCACTAGACCAACCAGCCGGGGTTGTTGCACTATAGCAGGGGTCCTCCTGCAATAATGTCAAGCCAAACCCAGGCTGTTCAGCACAGGGCTGGATTCTCTATGGAGTGGGGTCTGCAAAAAATTGTGTGGGTTTCCCCCCTAGTGACCCAGCCCCGTGCTAAAAGCACTAGGGCTCTTCCTATACCTCTGGGGTGGTGGGTGTAGGGTAATTCAGTGGTATAAATAAAAGAAAGCGTGTAAAACACTATTTTAGTTTGTGGAACTATAAGTCCCAGCCAGCCAGAGCTGCCAATAACAGATTAAGCATGCTGATGCTTGTAGAACTACAAGCACCAGCATACCTAAGGCAGTCAGAGCATGCTGGCACTTGGAGGACCTCAAGTGCTGGGCATGCCCTGACACCCAGGGCTTGCTGAGTCATGTGGAGCCACAAAAATAATTGAATAAAACACACAACTCTCTTTCAAACCACAATACTTTAAGGAACATAATAAAACCCCTAAAATAAATCACCACCCTCATAACCACATATATTGATTAAAAATAAAAAAAACCTCCACTTTCCATCTGATGTCTTCATCTGTAAGGAGTCCAATCTAATAAGCTTTTACTCCAGTAGGCTTGGAAAAAAAACATACCAAAAACCAATATACTTCAAAGGTTCATTTGCTGTCCAAAAACCCGTTCGAGATCCTGAAGTAGTTCAACCAATTTATATATATATATATATATATATATATATATATATGTGTGTGTGTGTGTGTATATTGTGGCAAAAGCCCGCTACTGCAGAAGCACATGCGAACAACTTCTTCCTTTTTACGTAGTTTTATTGTCAGGATTGTAAATGTTTTGACACTGTACAGATTTCACAGCATTTCTTGGAGACCCTAAACGCTAGCTAGACATAGCTCAGCTCTCTCAAGACCAGCCAGCTTCCCCAGCGTTGATCTTCCTGAACAAATGGCACAAACAAGCTTTTATACATGTTACTCCTCCCCCAGCCTTAGCTTGATGGACAGGTGACACATCCACCTTCTCTTTAAAAGAAAACACCCATCAGTGGCTCTGTTTGCACAGACACACCCTTTCTGTTTGCTGAGAGGAAATCATGTAAGTTAACAAACTTTAAACTACACATGCGTTTTCACCTGGTTTAATCTCCACCTAGGTGCATAACTGTGCCAATGTTTTATTCTGTTTGTATACTTTCTCTGCCTCTTGTCAGAAAAATGCCTCCCTTTGTTACACATCCCTCCCCCTAGCGTCTCCAAGTAGGGGGACGCGGACTTCGCGAGGAGCGCATATTTTCGTGACAATGCATCTGCATTCTTGTGCAGAATCCCAGGTCAATGTTCTACTGAGAACTTAAAAGGTTGCAGTGCCAAGAACCAGCGGGTTACCTTGGCATTTACCTCCCGGTTGTTCTGCATCAATCTTAATGGTGCATGGTCTGTTATTAAGGTGAACTCTTTGCCTAGGAGATAATAGCGCAGAGCTTCTGTAGCCCATTTTATGGCGAGACATTCTTTCTCCACAGTGGCATATTTTTGTTCCCTTGGAAGCAACTTCCGACTTAGGTACAGGACAGGGTTTTCTACTCCATTCTTCTCCTGTGACAAGACTGCACCTAAGCCAACACCAGAAGCATCAGTTTGGAGGAAGAACCTTCGGGTAAAATCTGGTGCTTGTAGAACTGAAGAGGAACAAAGATCTAACCGAAGATCAGACCAGGCGGTTTCTGCAGAGTCAGACCAGGTTAATCTATCTGGACAACTTTTTTTTTAACATGTCCGTAAGTGGAGCAGCTCTAGTGGCGAAGTGGCTTACAAACCGCCTGTAGTAACCTACTAAGCCTAAAAAGGTTCTTAACTGCGACTTTTTTTCTGGTCTTGCCCAATTTTTGACTGCCTCCACTTTGTCTAGCTGGGGTTTTACATGCCCTCGACCAACAATGTACCCCAAATATTTGGCTTCTCTCATGGCTATGGCACATTTCTCTGGGTTAGCTGTTAATCCTGCTGACCTTAATGAAGCTAAGACCGCCTCAACTTTGGCTAAATGTGATCCCCAGTCTGGGGTATAAATTACTATATCGTCCAGGTAAGCGGCTGCATAAGCTATGTGAGGTCGTAGCAATTTATTCATAACCCTTTGGAAGGTGGCAGGTGCCCCATGCAACCCAAAGGGTAGGACTTTATATTGATAGAGAGCATCAGGGGAGGAAAATGCAGTCTTTGGCTTGGCCGTGGAAGTCAGGGGAACTTGCCAATAACCCTTTGTTAGATCAAGGGTTGTTAAATAATTGCTACCAGCAAGATTTTCCACTAGTTCATCCATACGTGGCATCGGATAGGCATCAAACTGCGACATACTGTTTAGGCGCCTAAAGTCATTGCAGAACCTAATTGTCCCATTGTGCTTGTCCCGAAACCTATTCCATTCACTAGTGATCTCTTCAATTACATCTAACTGGAGCATCTTCTCGACCTCCTTCCTCACGTAGACCCGTCTGGCTTCTGGAATACGATAAGGCTTCTGCTTTACAATGACTCCTGACGCAGTGACAATGTCGTGTTCGATTAAGGTAGTGCGCCCAGGAATGGAAGAGAAGACATCCCTGTTCCGGTGAATCATTTTTTCAGTCTGTTGTCTCTGCTGAATGGACAAAGCTGGCTCTATGGGCACTTCAGACTTTTCAATGGCAGTACTCACTACCTGAGGAGAGGTTTCCTCATCATGCCAATGTTTAAGGAGGTTAACATGGTATATTTGCTCCTCCCTTCTCCTACCTAACTGGCGGACTCTGTAATTGACAGGACCAACAGCCTCTAGAACTTCATATGGACCCTGTGTCACTCACCGGACTGTGAGTGCTTCTTCCCGGACTATTAGGAACCGTGGACGTCCTCTATCCTGAGGGACTGCGCATGCGCAGCCCTTTCCAAACCTTCAGTGTATGTTCCTTTAACTTAATTGGCAGATCAGGCAACCTCCCTATATTAAGCACTTGTGGTCAACACCACGTTGCCTGATCTTGGAGTCTCATTCCTCATGAGCCTCTGAAGGTGTCCTGTATTACTTGTGTATTCAGTGCTGCTGATTCCTGTGGTTTCCAAACCACTTCTACTACTGTGGTTCCATACCACTTCTACCATCAACTGTATCATCATGACTGTTTGCTGATTCCTATCCGCTGCCTCCGTGCACTACAGTCTTCTACACCACTTCAACGTTATTTTATATCAATGTGACTGTTTGCTCATTGCTATCCGCTGCCTCCGTGCACTCCAGCTTTTACCTCACTCACCTGCTTCTCATCAAGTCTGTTTGCTGATTTCTATCCGCTGCCTCCGTGCACTACAGTCTCCTGCTTGCAACTCGCCTGTGTTCAACATCGTGACTGCCAGCTGACTACTATCCGCTGCCTCTGTGCACTACAGTCTCCTGCTTGCAACTCGCCTGTGTTCAACATCGTGACTGCCAGCTGACTACTATCCGCTGCCTCTGTGCACTACAGTCTCCTGCTTGCAACTCGCCTGTGTTCAACATCGTGACTGCCAGCTGATTACTATCCGCTGCCTCCGTGCACTCCACTCTCGTCTCATCTTTGCTGTGACTTCCTCGAGACTGCCGCTTTTCATTACCATCTGCTACACTTCGTGATCTATAGCTCCTGCCCTGCGCTGCACTCCTGTTTCCCATCGCTGTTGGTTCCTGTGGTTGCTACTGGTTACCTCCGTGTGCTGCTGAGTCCTGCCGCTGTGGTCAGCGCTATCATCCATCTCCTGCTGATCCACTCTCCACGCCTTCACGTGTTCCACTGGTCTCTACCCTCCTGTCAGCATTGGATTTGTATCTCTTCTACTACCCTCTGCTGGATCATCTCCATTCTCCTGGGTTTCCTATGAGTCCAGTTCCACGTGTTGCTGACTCCTGTGGGTTCGTGTCCCTGTCGGTCTACTCACCTGTGCGCTGCACCTGCTAGACCGCTGCTTCACCTATCCAGGGACTTCCTATCCAGTCGGCCTCCAGCCGCTCAGGTACCGCTGCAATCCCATCTGACTGCTACTGCTGAACCACGGTATGCATACTTCTCATTGACTGTGCTGTGTATTGCATATCTTGCTGGACTGTGTTTGGTTCTCTCTGGAGTCTGCTATCCGCTGAGTCTATTGCCATCATTGACTGTGTTATCATTGTGCTGGACTACTTCAAGAGACTTTCTAGATTGCAGACCCGATCAGTCATTTACATATATATATATCTATATTGTGCATATTACTGTGGATCGTGTATAAGGTGCCTGTGTATATCCTGTGTTGCAGTCTTCCCCCGTGCACCTCCTCACATATATATATTCAGTGGTACAACTTGCTGATGTCAGACCACTGATCCCTGTTTCCGGTATCACCTGTTCCATTATCCTCTCACATAGCAGTGGTACAACTTGCTACCGCAGACCACTGACTACTTGGATACCTCCACTCGGATTCCATTCCTTCACTCAGACAGCGGTACAACTTGCTACCCGCAGACCGCTGACTCTCATCACCTCCTTGTTTCTGTTGGACATTCCTCCTCACTATTGCCGTGGTACAACTTGCTATCGCAGACCACTGACTACCTTCACGTGTCCTTGTCCATACAGTTCCTTGTGTATCATTACCTCATTATTACCAGTGTTGCTAGTCATAGACTTTCCTGAGCATCTCATCGGCCATCATTTCATGTTCCGTGATCACCCAGCTACCAGAGTACCCGATTACCATCTACATTGCTCTGGTAAGCCTACCATCTGGTGATCCCTGGGTAAAGACTCCTAGTGCCCGTGACAGTAAGATCAGGCCATGACAGACCCAGATGTGGAACCTACCGCCAAAGAGATGCTGCAACATCTGGTTAGCCGTGTGGAGCAACAGGATGCCCGCCAACAGCTGTTACTTCAGTGTTATCAGTCATTAACCTCCCAAGGAACATCTGGACAGACTGTGACAGCTACTACTGAAGCTCCTGTGCTTTCCTCCGTTTCCCCATTGCCATCCCAGGTGTCTATAGCTTCCACGCTTCACCTGCCTACTCCGTCAAAGTACGATGGAGACCCCAAAACTTGTAGGGGTTTCCTTAACCAATGTTCAGTCCATTTTGAGCTCCAACCTCAAAATTTTTCTACCCATCGTTCCAGAGTGGCCTATCTTATCTCTTTGTTTTCAGGACAAGCCCTGGCTTGGGCCTCCCCTCTGTGGGAGAGGAACGATCCAATATTACAAGATAGTGCCAAATTCATTTCTACATTCCGAAGTGTGTTCGATGAACCAGGTCGTGTGACCTCCGCTGCTTCCAGCATCCTCCGTCTGCGACAAGGATCTCATACTGTAGGCCAGTACGTCATTCAATTTAGGATCTTAGCCTCGGAACTTCAGTGGAACACTGAAGCCCTAGTTGCCGCCTTCTGGCAGGGGCTTTCCGATAAAATTAAAGATGCACTGACTACCCAAGAGCTTCCTTCGTCACTTGAAGATTTGATCTCTCTATGCCATCGTGTTGATATGAGATTTCGTGAAAGAGAGGCTGAGAAAACGACTTCTGCTAAAGCACCTTTTCGCTCTAACCCTCAATTTCGTCCAGTGTCACCCGCTGTGATTCCCATGGAGATTGGACGTTCCAAGTTATCTTCTGAGGAGAGGAAACGAAGAGTCAAGAATAGACTCTGTATCTATTGTGCTGATTCCACTCATGTCCTCAGCTCCTGCCCTAAGAGATCGGGAAATGCCAGGCCCTAACTAGTTCTGGAGAGGTGAAGTTAGGGTCCCTGGAGTCCTCTCCATCGTCTATGAAATCTAAAGTCTGCGCTTTTGATGTGACTATTTCCTTTGCTACCAAAACCTTTGAGTCACAGGCATTGATTGATTCCGGAGCAGCAGGAAATTTTATTTCCAAATCGTTAGTTAATCAATGGTCTCTACCAATGATTACCTTAAAAACTCCCATTACTGTGACGGCTATCGATGGATCACGTCTCATCAACGGTCTCATCACCCAGAGTACGTCTCCAGTAACCCTTCAGATTGGTGCTCTGCATCATGAAGAGATATCGTTTTTAATTCTTCCTGTTACGACAAGTCCGATTGTCCTAGGCCTTCCATGGCTTCAGTGTCACTCTCCCCAGATTGACTGGCGCACCCCTCAAGTCACGTCTTGGGGGCCTGAATGTCACCATCATTGCCTTTCCCAAGTCATTCCTCTCAAGGTACAGCAAGCTTCCATCTCAGCTATTTCACCGGGACTCCCTCCTCAATATGCTTCATTTACCGATGTTTTTGATAAAGCTCAGTCTGAACGTCTTCCTCCTCATCGTTCTTGGGATTGTCCGATTGATCTTCTTCCTGGCAAGACTCCTCCCAGAGGCCGGGTCTATCCACTCTCGTTACCTGAAACTCAAGCGACATCTGAATATATACGGGAGAACCTCCAGCGTGGGTTCATTCGACCTTCCACCTCGCCCGCTGGAGCTGGGTTCTTCTTTGTCAAAAAGAAGGATGGATCATTACGCCCTTGTATAGATTTTCGTGGACTCAATGCCATTACTATCAAGAACCGGTATCCCATTCCGTTGATCACTGAGCTATTTGACCGCATCAAGGGAGCCCGTATTTTTACTAAGTTGGATCTTCGTGGTGCTTACAATTTAATCAGAATCCGTTCCGGTGACGAATGGAAGACGGCGTTTAACACCAGAGACGGGCATTACGAATATCTGGTAATGCCTTTCGGGCTATGTAATGCCCCCGCTGTTTTTCAGGGCTTCATTAATGAGATTTTTCGGGACTTATTATATGTATGTGTCGTCGTCTACCTGGACGACATATTGATTTTTTCACAGGACCTGCCTTCTCACCACCAACATGTGGCAGAAGTCCTCTCCAGGCTACGGAAAAATTCATTGTTCTGTAAATTAGAAAAATGTTCATTCGAATTACCCCAGATTCCATTCTTGGGGTATATTGTTTCCGGAGTTGGTCTGAAGATGGATCCTGACAAAGTAAATGCTGTACTACATTGGCCCCAGCCAACTACTCTTCGTGCCATCCAGCGTTTTTTAGGTTTTGCCAATTACTATAGACGCTTCATTCAAGATTTTTCTTCCATTGCATCTCCTATTGTGGCCCTGACTCGTAAAGGGGCTAATCCTAAGCAATGGTCTACTGAGGCTATTCAAGCCTTTCAAACATTAAAAGAGTCCTTCTCTTCGGCTCCAATCCTTCGTCAGCCTGATGTGACACTCCCTTTTTTCCTAGAAGTAGATGCCTCTAATGTGGGCTTAGGAGCTATTCTCTCCCAACGCTCGGAACAGCAAAAATTCCACCCTTGTGCCTTCTATTCTCGGGGTCTCCTACCCGCAGAGAAGAATTATACCATCGGAGACAAGGAATTACTGGCTATCAAAGCCGCATTAGAGGAATGGAGATACTTGTTGGAGGGAGCTCGCCATCCGGTGACGATCTTCACGGATCATAAGAACTTGTCATATCTCCAGTCTGCCCAATGCTTGAACCCTCGTCAAGCAAGATGGTCTCTTTTCTTTTCCCGTTTTGAATTAATAATTACCTTCAAACCAGCTGCCAAGAACAAAAAAGCTGATGCCTTATCTAGAGCCTTTGCTACGTCCTCTGATATAGAGGAGGTTTCCAACCATACCATTCTAGACCCCAAATGTATCTCACTGGCTGCTTCATCCACCAAAACGCTACCATTTGGGAAGACCCTCGTGCCTTCTACTCTAAGGAGGAAAATCCTTTCGTGGTTCCATGCCTCTCGTTTTTCTGGACACGCCGGTGAACACAAGACTTTTGAGATCCTCTCTCGAAGTTACTGGTGGCCTTCAATGAGGAGAGACGTCAAAGAGTTCATTGCTTCCTGTGAATTATGTTCGCAATTCAAATCTTCCCGCAGAACCCCAGCAGGGTTGCTGCGACCACTACCCATTCCGTCCAAACCATGGACCCATATTAGTATGGATTTCGTTACTGACTTACCACCTAGTAAGAACCATAATACTATTTGGGTGGTAGTGGACAGATTTTCGAAGATGGCTCATTTCATCCCTCTGTCTGGTTTGCCTTCCTCGTCTATCCTGGCTGAACATTTCATTAAAGAGATCTTCCGTATCCATGGATGTCCATCTGAGATTGTGTCTGATAGAGGAGTACAATTCGTGTCCAGATTCTGGCGAGCCCTTTGTAAAACCTTGGGCATACGATTAGCACTCTCATCTTCTTACCATCCACAATCCAATGGACAAACCGAACGTGTCAATCAAGATCTTGAGACTTTTATAAGGATATTTTCATCAGCCAATCAAGACAACTGGGTAGAGTTACTCCCTTGGGCTGAGTTCGCCCATAACAACATGTACCATGAGTCATCATCCAAAACTCCATTCTTTGTGGTCTACGGTCACCATCCGTCTTTTCCGGAATTTCCTGCCCTCCCGCCCACCCAAGTTCCTGCGGTGGAGACTGTTTGTCAGACCTTTAAAAATATCTGGTCTCAGGTTAGAACCTGTTTAAAGAAGACATCTGTCAAATATAAATCTTTCGCTGATAAGAAGAGGCGGGCTATTCCACCACTAAAAATTGGAGATCGTGTCTGGTTATCCACAAAAAATATTCGTTTGAAGGTTCCATCCATGAAATTCGCCCCTCGTTTTATTGGTCCATATAGGATCATTCAAGTTATCAATCCAGTATGTGTGAAACTCCTTCTTCCTAAGAGTCTTCGGATTTCTAATGCCTTCCATGTGTCCTTACTCAAACCTCTTATTATCAATCGTTTCTCGACTCCTCCCTCAGCACCGCAGCCAGTTCAAGTTCATCAGGAGGAGGATTTCGAGATTACTGAGGTATTGGATGCAAAAATTTCGCGAGGAGTCCTCCGTTTCCTCGTTCATTGGAAGGGCTTTGGTCCTGAAGAGCGTTCATGGATCAAAGCTGAAGATCTTAATGCTCCTGCCCTTCTGAAGAAGTTTTATTCCAAAAATCCGGACAAGCCCGGTTCCAGGCGTTCTGTGCCCACCTTTAAAAGGGGGGGTACTGTCACTCACCGGACTGTGAGTGCTTCTTCCCGGACTATTAGGAACCGTGGACGTCCTCTATCCTGAGGGACTGCGCATGCGCAGCCCTTTCCAAACCTTCAGTGTATGTTCCTTTAACTTAATTGGCAGATCAGGCAACCTCCCTATATTAAGCACTTGTGGTCAACACCACGTTGCCTGATCTTGGAGTCTCATTCCTCATGAGCCTCTGAAGGTGTCCTGTATTACTTGTGTATTCAGTGCTGCTGATTCCTGTGGTTTCCAAACCACTTCTACTACTGTGGTTCCATACCACTTCTACCATCAACTGTATCATCATGACTGTTTGCTGATTCCTATCCGCTGCCTCCGTGCACTACAGTCTTCTACACCACTTCAACGTTATTTTATATCAATGTGACTGTTTGCTCATTGCTATCCGCTGCCTCCGTGCACTCCAGCTTTTACCTCACTCACCTGCTTCTCATCAAGTCTGTTTGCTGATTTCTATCCGCTGCCTCCGTGCACTACAGTCTCCTGCTTGCAACTCGCCTGTGTTCAACATCGTGACTGCCAGCTGACTACTATCCGCTGCCTCTGTGCACTACAGTCTCCTGCTTGCAACTCGCCTGTGTTCAACATCGTGACTGCCAGCTGACTACTATCCGCTGCCTCTGTGCACTACAGTCTCCTGCTTGCAACTCGCCTGTGTTCAACATCGTGACTGCCAGCTGATTACTATCCGCTGCCTCCGTGCACTCCACTCTCGTCTCATCTTTGCTGTGACTTCCTCGAGACTGCCGCTTTTCATTACCATCTGCTACACTTCGTGATCTATAGCTCCTGCCCTGCGCTGCACTCCTGTTTCCCATCGCTGTTGGTTCCTGTGGTTGCTACTGGTTACCTCCGTGTGCTGCTGAGTCCTGCCGCTGTGGTCAGCGCTATCATCCATCTCCTGCTGATCCACTCTCCACGCCTTCACGTGTTCCACTGGTCTCTACCCTCCTGTCAGCATTGGATTTGTATCTCTTCTACTACCCTCTGCTGGATCATCTCCATTCTCCTGGGTTTCCTATGAGTCCAGTTCCACGTGTTGCTGACTCCTGTGGGTTCGTGTCCCTGTCGGTCTACTCACCTGTGCGCTGCACCTGCTAGACCGCTGCTTCACCTATCCAGGGACTTCCTATCCAGTCGGCCTCCAGCCGCTCAGGTACCGCTGCAATCCCATCTGACTGCTACTGCTGAACCACGGTATGCATACTTCTCATTGACTGTGCTGTGTATTGCATATCTTGCTGGACTGTGTTTGGTTCTCTCTGGAGTCTGCTATCCGCTGAGTCTATTGCCATCATTGACTGTGTTATCATTGTGCTGGACTACTTCAAGAGACTTTCTAGATTGCAGACCCGATCAGTCATTTACATATATATATATCTATATTGTGCATATTACTGTGGATCGTGTATAAGGTGCCTGTGTATATCCTGTGTTGCAGTCTTCCCCCGTGCACCTCCTCACATATATATATTCAGTGGTACAACTTGCTGATGTCAGACCACTGATCCCTGTTTCCGGTATCACCTGTTCCATTATCCTCTCACATAGCAGTGGTACAACTTGCTACCGCAGACCACTGACTACTTGGATACCTCCACTCGGATTCCATTCCTTCACTCAGACAGCGGTACAACTTGCTACCCGCAGACCGCTGACTCTCATCACCTCCTTGTTTCTGTTGGACATTCCTCCTCACTATTGCCGTGGTACAACTTGCTATCGCAGACCACTGACTACCTTCACGTGTCCTTGTCCATACAGTTCCTTGTGTATCATTACCTCATTATTACCAGTGTTGCTAGTCATAGACTTTCCTGAGCATCTCATCGGCCATCATTTCATGTTCCGTGATCACCCAGCTACCAGAGTACCCGATTACCATCTACATTGCTCTGGTAAGCCTACCATCTGGTGATCCCTGGGTAAAGACTCCTAGTGCCCGTGACACCCTGCCAATGGGCGAAAAGTTTGCTTTCCTGGGTGGGAACCAGGACTAGGACCTTGTCCCCAGGTTTGAAAGATCGAACAACAGCACTTTTATCATAACCTTTTCCCTGTCGTTCCTGAGCCTCTTTTACATGTTGCTGCACAATGGGCCCTATCTTTACTAGCCTGTCATACATTTGTGACACAAATTGTACCAGATTTGGCTCCCTGGGACATTGCTGCTCCCACCCTTCTTTTAACATATCCAAGATACCCCTGGGCTGTCTCTCAAACAATAACTCAAAGGGACTAAACCCTGTTGAAGCTTGAGGTACCTCACGGATGGCAAACATCAAATAGGGAACAAGAGTGTCCCATTCTTTTTTTTTCTTGAGCCATTGCTTTCCTGAGCATGTGCTTTAATGTGCGGTTAAAGCGTTCCATCAAGCCATCTGTTTATGGATGGTATACAGAGGTGTGAAGTGCCGTAACCCCTAGCAACTGGCACATGTCCTTCATCAGTTTAGACATGAATGGAGTACCCTGATCTGTGAGAATTTCTTTGGGTATTCCCAAGCGTGTAAACATTAATACAAGTTCCTTAGCTATGGTAATGGACTTTATGTTTCGTATGGGAATTGCCTCTGGATACCTAGTTGCATAGTCAAGCACCACTAGTATATAGTGGTGCCCACGTGCAGATTTTTCCAGTGGCCCCACAAGGTCCATAGCTATCCGTTCAAAGGGAACTTGTACTATTGGAATTGGAATGAGAGGTGCCCTGTACATGGGTTTGGGACAGGTTCTCTGACAAATGGGACAGGACCGGCAATACTTTTTCACTGCCATGTGTACACTGGGCCAGTAAAACCTAAGCAGAACTCGTTCCCATGTTTTATCCGCCCCTAGGTGTCCCCCACAGACGTGTATGTGCTGCTTTTAACACTAGGGTTACATGGACCTGAGGAACCATTAATTGTTCTATTTTATCCCCCTGTACAGTAGCAACTCTATACAGGAAATTATTTTTAACAATAAAATATGGTATACCTTCTGCAGGCTGAACGGCTTTTGCTACCCCATTTACCTCAGTCACACTTTTGAAGGCATGTTCCAAAGTGGCATCATTAAGTTGGTCTCGAGCAAAGTCCTGCAAAGGAAACAAAATTGGTATTGCGGACCAGTCCGTATCCTCACTGACAGGCGGGGTGGGCTCATCTGCGACATCACCGACCAATGCTAATTTGGACTGTCCATGTTTCCCCGCAGGTGGATGCTTTTGTGGAACTCCTGCTGTGACTCCCAGGATGGCATTCCGGTTTGGCGGTTCCCAAAGATCGATGCCCAGATGTTGTGGATTCTTAGGCGGTTCCTTTAAGACCGGGCTTCCAACCGTTGCATCAATTGCCGGCATGTCCGGCCGGATCCGCTCACCGAGGACATCATTAATCAGTGGGAAGTCTCACCCCAAAATGAGTGGATATGGGAGTTTAGGTGCTATGGCGGCTACCACCATAACAGTTTTGTCTTTGAGTGTGACTGGTAGTATTGTTCTTTCATACTCCTCTGTCGTGCCATGTACGCAAAGAACCTTCACCTTGGGCAACCGAGAAGTTATGGTTTCGGGTAAGGCAGAGCTGGAAACCAATCCCCGAGTCAACCAAGGCCAGAACAAACAAGGACTTCCTCATGTGGGACTCATGGTAAAACAGCTTGGAAAAGCAGGCCCAATATGTGCCACGGAACAGTCTATGGGTTCCGGTAGTTTAGGACACTCTGCCTTAAAGTGGCCTGGCTTACCACATTCAAAACACTTCAGATTAGACAGCTTTGCAATATATATATATATATATATATATATATATATATATATATATATATTGTAACAAAGGGAGGCATTTTTCTGACAAGAGGCAGAGAAAGTATACAAACAGAATAAAACATTGGCACAGTTATGCACCTAGGTGGAGGTTAAACCAGGTAAAAACGTATGTGTAGTTTAAAGTTTGTTAACTTACATGATTTCCTCTCAGCAAACAGACAGGGTGTGTCTGTGCAAACAGAGCCACTGATGGGTGTTTACTTTTAAAGAGAAGGTGGGTGTGTCACCTGTCCATCAAGCTAAGGCTGAGGGAGGAGTAACATGTATAAAAGCTTGTTTGTGCCATTTGTTCAGAGAGATCAACGCTGGGGAAGCTGGCTGGTCTTGAGAGAGCTGAGCTATGTCTAGCTATCGTTTAGGGTCTCCAAGAAATGCTGTGAAATCTGTACGGTGTCAAAATATTTACCATCCTGACAATAAAACTACGTAAAAAGGAAGAAGTTGTTTGCGTGTGCTTCTGCAGTAGCGGGCTTTTGCCACAATATATATATATATATATATATTATATTCCAAATGTACTTGAAAACAATATTCTTTCCTCAGTCACAACGACCACAAACTATATCAACAGGGTCCGGCTTAGCAGAACAAGAAACTCTTTACAACGTCCGCACTATGGTCTTCTAAGGAGGATCATTTGCCGCAGAATGAACTATAAACAGGCGCAAGGTCTATTTATACTGTATGAGGATTTTCCACGCTGTTAGATGGAAACATTCTTCCCATGCTTCCCGGAACAGGACATCAAAAACTTGGCAGATATGCACTAGCTTTCATAGCATTAGGAGGGGGAAGGGACCCCAAGCTTTTTTTTATTTTTTTTATCTATATCTTACAAAGTAAGGAGCCGCACAAACCACTGACTACAGCAGCCCTGTGCCCAAATTCAACAGGTCACGGACCTTGAGATCTGTGGCTTGAGAATTCGGGCGCATGCAAAGCCTAAATACAGGTGTTAAATTCTGAGAGTGGGATGCACTCAGAGTGTGTGCCCTTAATGAATCAGGCCCATAGAAAACACTCACAGTGTACATATCCATGCTTAAAACGTGATCATCCCACGTAAATAAAAAAGATACAGCTTTCTTCCCACTGAAAACGCATAGAAAACAGTCCACAGTGTACATATTTATGCTTAAAACGGGATCATCCCACGTAAATAAAAAAGATATAATCATCTTCTGACTGGAAACACAAGAAAACAGTCCACAGTGTAGACATATATGCTTAAAACGTGATCATCCCATATAAATAAAAAATATATAGCCATTTTCCCATGGGAAACACATAGAAAACAATCTCAGGTGTTCATATCTATGCATAAAATGTGATCATCCCACATAAATAAAAAGATATAGGGTCTGATTCAAGAAGGAACCGATCTTATCTTTCCTCATTGTAAGTTGCGCTGAGTACTTTAAGTAGAAACGGGGCCAAATAAGAGATTCGCAATTCAAGTAAGGAACGCAAAGTTGAAAAACACCCACTGTCAGTCCTTTACGCAATGGAATAGAAGATGCAACGGATTCTAATTAACTCACTGAAAATGTTCCGCTACGTTTACTTCCGCTACGTTAACATATTTTTCCAATTACCTTCAACTAATTGTATACCACAAAAATTGTTTGATATCCTCTGGTCAACATTTGTGATAGTCCTTAAAATGATTGGATACTGAGTGGGTCTCTATACCTTTACGCATGTTATATATATGCTCATGTATCCTAATCTTTAGAGGTCGTGTAGTTTTTCGAACATAAAATTTGTCGCATTTGCATTCCATAATGTAAATAACATTGCTCGTGTGGGATGTGATGATATGTTCAATCTTAATATGATAGCCATTAATCTCTAAATTGGTATTTTTACTTGTTTCAGATCTTATCGTTTTGCAAGCCAGACATAGTCAACATCTGTGGAAACCAATGTTCTCACAGATTTTCTCAAGTCTTCCGGTAATGCGCTCCTTACCAGATTGTCCCTGAGATTGGGGGCTTTTCTATACACAAAAACAGGTTTTTCAGGTAACAACTTACCTATTATACTATCCTTTAGTAAAATCCACCAATATTTGTTGAAAATTTTTTCAACATTCTTAAAGTCTTTACTAAACTGCAATATAAACGCCCGATCATATTTCTGGCATTGGTTAGTTGATTGTTTTTCTTTTGGAATGAGTAGATTATCTATTAATCTCTAACACTTTATTTTCCACTTGACTTAAAAAGTTCTCATCGTACCACTTACTAATAAATGCTGACTTCAAATCCTGGATTTGGTCCTTAAAAACCTTATTATCACTACAATTACATCTAATTCTTTTCATTTGTCCGTAAGGTATATTATTTAACCATCTTTGGTAATGATTACTATCATAGTGAATATATCCTATGATGTCAGTCGGTTTTTTGTAGGTCTTTGTCTGTAAACCTCTTTCATCTATATATATTGTTATATCTAAAAAAATAATCTTTGTTGTGCTTGAATCAAATGAAAGTTCAATAAATTGATTGTTGGTATTCAAGTACTCACAAAAAGCTTGGAGTTCTATCTCAGAACCCTTACATATAAAGAAAATGTCATCAATGTACCTGCACCAGGTCACCAGGCTCGCCCCGAATCCATGCCCATTCCACACATGACACTCTTCCCAAGAGGCCATAAAAATGTTAGCATAACTCAGAGCGAACCTGGTTCCCATCACGGTGCCGATACATTGAAGATATTAACATTCCTGAAACCTAAAATAACTATTTGTGAGAATGAATCTAATCCCCTCACTTATGAAAGTTTTCAGACCTTTAGAGTATACCGTTGTTTCCAGATCTTTTTCAACTGCTGTTATCTCTAATTCATGTCGAATTATTGTATACAGAGACTTAACGTCTGCTGTCATCAGGATGTATCCAGGGTCCCATTTAATGGAAGATAATTTCTCTAGAAAACAGCCTGTATCTTTCAGGTACGGTTTGGCTTTCTGTGCCAAAGATTGCAGGTAATAATCAATCACCTCCGATAGATTCATAGTGATTGAGCCAAAAGCCTGAGACTATAGGTCTTCTGGGCGGTTTGTTTATATCTTTGTGGATCTTAGGAAGTGTGGATAAATTAATTGTCATTCTAATCGTGTTTTATTGTTAGGTTTGCCATTTGTATAAAGAATGGGGAGTGTTGATAAAGTTATTAAAGGTTTTTTCTTTCATTTCTGAACTTTCATCTATCAGAAGTTGCGGAGGAAGGACTTGTTATTCAAGCCACGATCTCGTGGCAACACGGTGGGAGGAAGTGAATGCCAGTGAGTTTGCTCCGCGTTATTTGTGAGTATAAAGAGAAGCTTTAGGAGATTATCAGCTTACTTTGGAAAAGACGCGTAGGTTATAGATGTAAGCTGAACCGATTTCATTGGCTGGATCTTTCTTCATATTTTGGAGATTGTGATATGCGATTTGTTACAGCGGAATCTGGTATGAGTTTCTACATTACCATTTTTATATTGGCATTTTAATCTATGTTTTTACCTATTTGAAGATTTGTACCAGCACGATATGTTTTCGTGGAATAAACATGGTGTTTTAAGATAATGCACCAGATTCTGTTTATTATTTCTTTCATTGCCTATTCTGTGGAGCTGACTCTGTAATGGGATTTAGAGGAGAAGTCCATGAATAATATATGAGATGCCCAATACCATCTGCAATTCTGTAAGCATAATACCTTTGGGGGACATTGTGGTGTAAACAACACGGAATTCTGTTGGTGTCATTTTCATTTCCTATGCACAAAGTGGAGAAAAAGAATATATCTTTGGGAACCTTTTTGGCCTATTGATATATGTGTTGTAAACATATTGCACTATTATTGTTCCTCTATTTGTGTTTCTATGAGTCTGCTTTAGATTGTCCGAACCCACTTGTAGAGAAGGATCAAGATTGATAATCTAGTGGGAGGAGATTATTTACATATTGAACATCATCTGAGTGTGTTGGAAGGTGTACTCCATATGTACGTGTGTTTTATATTTTGAGTATTGTGGTTTATTTGGAGGGAGGTGGACTCTCTATCACATGTGACGGGCTGCATACTAGTGGAGCGCCACATCAACTCATTATCTGTGTATATGATTAGAACCTTTCCATTTTTGAGTTGAAGTGGCAGCATCATGTTTGCACATAGAGAAGAACGCACTAAACTAATTGAAGGGATGTTTCAAGATAAAGAATACCCTTTCATTATTGATAAGAATGAAGAAGATCTTGATACCACTATGTTTAAATTAGAAAAAATATTGATTAAGGAAAATCGGATATGGTGGGAGGTGGTATCTTTAGAAAAATACATAGCAGAACAACTGATCCCTAAGGGACTGATAATTGACAAGCCACCATCATTTACAACAGCATCTCCATCTTTTAAAAAAGAGTGGGAATCCATTCTATGTACATGTTCATTTTCATTAATTCAATTAATATTGAAAGATAGAAGAAAATAATTAACTAAGTTAGAAGAAGAGATCACAAATTTGAAACAAACTATTTATCCATTTAAGGATTTAGAAGAGTATAAAGAACTAGAGGATAAGATAGAAAAAAGGATAAGTAAAAACTCTGGTTTGACTAATTTTCAACGTTTCAAAAGGATTACTTAATTTTGGTAATTCCGATTTGAATAGATCTTTGAAGGCACATAGTTCATCATATAATTCTGACCCCTTTATGTCTCTGTTATCACTGTCAGAAAAATGGATTTGCAAATTGTTGCATTGCTGTATCAACGTGTCCTGGTCTGGTTCATCATATGTATTGATATTATACCATAATGCAACTCTACTGTTATGTTTTAACAGCTCAAAACATTCATCCAAAGATGACATCACTCTGAATGTATCTTCAGGTGTTTTAGGGGATTCAGAGCCGTAACTTAGAATTCTAGTGCCTGGGTCGGGAGAGACAAATGCCGCCCCCCTAGCACTCAATTTTAACCAAATAAAACTAAAATATACCTAAATTGCGTTCCTATTCAGAGTTGCGCCCTGGGCGATCGCTTCTGTCGCACAGCCCTAGTTACAGCCCAGAGGGGATTCTTCTTTGTGCTAATATTAGAACTGTGATGACTTTTTCCTTCTACAAATTCTAGTTATTGATTTGAATTCAGGCTCTCCATCAAGATCTTCACAAAGTTGCTTGGAGGTTTGAATTAGAGATGTTAACCGACCCCCGTGTTCTGGATTTGGTTTTGGATCTGGATTAACTTTGTGTTTTGGTTTTGGTTTTGGCAAAACCGCCCTTGCATGTTTTGGTTTTGGTTGTGAAATCCGATTTTTTTTTTTTCTAAAATCCTTATTTTTTTGCTAAAATCACATATTTTTGCTTTTTTTTCCACCTACATTATTATTAACTTCAATAACACTAATTTCAAGTCATTTGCAGTCAATTTTCACTACCTCACAGGTCACAATATTATTATTATTATTATTATTATTATTATTATTATTATACACTTTCAAACAAAGACTGCAGATTTAGAAGACCAAGCCTGCCAGACCTATTATTTCTATTTCAGCAATGACAATTAGCAATGGAGCTCTCCTGAATGTCACTGGAGACTTTGAAGAACACTGCTATCCCTCCTTTTTCTTTTCTACCTATGGCGCTGCCCAACTGCACTAGAGACTGCCAAGAACTGCGCGAAAGTACTGAGCCGGCTCAGCTCGGTACTCAGATCTGCTAAGTTCGGGTGTGTTCGGTTCTCGGGGAACCGAGCCTGAGCATCTCTAGTTTGAATTAAGGACTTGTAGCCATCATCAGTACGGTACAAATGTTCTTAAATGATTTATGGCTGTCATAGCACGGCAAATATTTTCTTCTGTATTCTGAAGCATCTTGCTGACAGGATCGATATGATTCAGCAAGTCATGCCACAGTACCAGTAAGCATAAAAATAAGTTTGGTCCAGAAAATCTGGGCCTCATATCTTGTTTCTTTATTGAAATTTTCATTGCTAAAAATGTCATATGCCTGAGAGATTGCAGAGCATCAATGCGACTTTCCCACTGAGTTTCTAAGACAGGTTTTAATGTAAGGGAAGAAATATGTTTTTTAAGAATGCCCCTGAAAAAAAAATTGAATATTTCTTAAACTGTTTGAAAAAACTAATTGCCGCACAATTGACTTTGGCAGCATCATTATCTATCAAATTAAGACTGTGGGCATTGCATGGTACATAGAAAACGGATGGGTTTTTGTTTTTGTTTAATATTAACTGCTGAATGCCAATCTTTTTACCTCTCATGTTGGCACCATTATCATAGCCTTGACCTCATATCTCAAATGTTCATATTCCAGTTGTGCAATTTTTTGATAATGATGTCGCACAGCCCCTCTCCATTTGAGTCATCCTCTTCCAAGTATCCTAAAAGTGTTCTTCAATGAGCACAGTGTTTTGTTTGCATATAACATAATGATTAATAACAGTCATTTGTTGGTGTGACTGACGTCTGGAGTACAGTCCAGGATTATAGAATAATATTTTGCTTCCTTTAATGAAGAAACATTTTTTTCTGTGATTGCCTTGCCCAATAAGTCAATTAGTTCATTTTGTATGTCTTTGCTCAGATAATGAATTTTTGAATCTGTCCTGACGGTTCTTTCGATGTAAGCGAAGATAACAGGATAACATTTTCTAAGGAGTTCTATTAGTTTCAAACAATTTACATAATTTTTTTTGGAAGAGCTTATCAGGCGAACCCCTCAGAGCTAGACATTGAGAAGCAAGATATTTTATTATTTCTATAAGCCTTGTAATAACACCTGTCCAATGCTTTTTTAGGAGCTCATACAACTTTTGATTGTGGGCATCCAGTGTTGTCTTATTTTTCATTTTTTTTTTAGCTCGTACAACATTTTCAAACAACTGTCATGTCAAAGACTTGTTTCATGTGTATGAAATGCCTTAGATAAATTTTGCCAATGATTGCAACCTGTGGATACGAAGCTGGACAATCACTGAAATCAGAAAATAATTGCAACTGAAACGCAACATACATTCCTTTGACTTTGAATATACTAGCCAAGGCCCTGGCACTAATTTACCATTTTCCATTTTACGGTTATAATATGTGTTAATGAAGTTGCGTTTATTAGAACCCATGGGATACAACATGTTTTTCTTTTGAAAAGGCCTGGATTCTGTAAGACTAATTCTTAATTCATCAGGGATTTTTGGCCACTTTGTTGGATCTTCTAGTTCTATGGATAGTAAGCTTGCATTGGATGAGAGTAAGGAAGATTTTTCTGCCTCTGAAGTATCAATATTACTTTGCGTGTCAGTTTGTTCCTCTATACTCATGTCCACTCATGCTACCAAGTTATCTTTTATGATATTCTGGCTATTTGTAGCTTCTCCTAGTTTTGAGTACTAAATTGTAGAAGTACCTGGTTGGTTTTCTCCAGGTTGGGAGTACTCAATTGTGGAAGTACTTGCTTGGCTTTCTTCTTGAGTGTACTCACTTACAGGCTTTGATTTATTTATATAATTATAAAGTGATCCAGCTTGTTTTTTGATGGCCTCTTCTTTTGCTGCTTTTCTTTTCTTGTTTTGCTTGAGTTTCTTTTTTGCTTCCATTATAGCCAGAATAAACTGCATCTCTTGATTTGCTTATGGTTTTAACTGAAAAAATAAAAGAAGTTAAATAAATAGTTCACTGTGTATGCCCTTCTTCACTTTCACAAGACCTTTACATACTTAACTAACTTATATAAAATAAAGACACGGAGACATAAGTAAAGTGGCTACAGGTCACAGTTTATTAATTAAATTTGGTGGCGGAGAAAGAGCACTGCAGGACAGCTACCAGACTGTCAAAGTCAGTAAATTGGATAAAGTCATTTAAATTAATATCGAGCAAACTTGGTTGTCTTTGTCTGAAAAGATGCATAGAGCACGCTACGGCATGGAAGGGCGTATCCAGCCGCAACACGTGGCAATAACAGTTTTTACACTTTTACACACATTCGCACAAACACACACATTTGTAATTAGTACACATTAATTGTAGTTGCAACACATAGTTATTTATGTTGAAATATAGTAGTATTTATGTTTAATATTATAAGTTATATGCATGTTAGTGAAACATATGGTTCAGGTTATAGGAAATGTGTCATGTCTGGTATCATTTTAATCCCCTATTCATCAGCAGTTGTCCGTTTTTTTCGCCGAAGAGATCGCGGATTGCATACTCTAGTTAGCAATGTTAGGGAATAAATGTTTAAAGTGATACTGACTATAAAATGCTAATAGACTAGTTGAAACTGGATTCTTGGCGGAAAAGTCGGCGCACATTCCCTGGAGAGATGACCCCCACCTTTGGATATTTTGGTTTGAACTGGCCTATGATCTGCAACATCCTGGACCTTCCTGAAACCTGGACCAATAAAAGCAAGGCACATCATCTGCATTGTTTTACTGTACTTCTGACTGCATATAAACAGGAGCTCTTGATCTAGTGACCAGTCTTCTTTGACCACAGACTTCAGACCTGAATGACTGTTCACTGGATCCAGGGCGCCTGCGATAAGTAACGGCTGCACTTATTTTATTTCGCTTGAATTATTCTGCTACTTTTGGATAATAAATATCTTTGTGCGTTGGAAGCATAAATCGAGGTTTGACATTCGTTATTGGATAGCGACAAAAGGTGCATAACAAGACTGATACCCAAAACCAAGCGTGGACATGGTGAACCGCTGTGAATCCACCTAAACGTAAAATAGCCCTTAACTGCCTGGCCGACCCTAACCTGGCGTCAGAGTAACTGCACCCCCTCTAAACTCACATACCCTCCCCACTGAAGGGCCAAGAGTTACTGTTACTTCAAAGGGGACAGAGACCTGCGGCCAATCATGATAGTGTCATATGTATCAGCCACTATTCGCAGTGCCTTCCTTCTGCGCTGCAGCCCTACAGGCAAAGCAGCCCGTCACCATCCAAAAAAATCAAACTCCTGAACTCTGACCATATCCTCTCCATAAACAAATCCAACCCCTCATCCAAAAGGTGCACACCATCTCCCCTGTAAAGACTCACCCTATCCGCTGTTGTAGCAGGATGATCTGTATCAAAACCCTCCAGGGACCTAGTAACCTTCCGGATTGCACTATTCAGCTTCCTCGCCATTATGAGGATCTTTTTTAATGGAATCACAGACCTCCAGGACAGTCTCCTAGGGATCATAGCGGACCAGCTTATCTTAGTGGCAGGCCATGTTGCTCTAATGTACTGCAGATCTTCTTTAATCCGAATAATCAGGTAAAGGGATTTTCCTCTACATATATCATTCCCACCTAAATGAATGACTAGAATGTCAGGGGCTCCCCATTGCTCTATTGTCGCTTCAAGCATGGCAGGAAATTGGGCCAACAGAGACCCCGTCTACCTAGCCAATTAATCTGAACATTACCCAGTCTCTTAAAATCCGACTTAACCTTAGCCTGCTTAGCTACTCAAAATATATATGAATGCCCGATGATTCAAATGCTCTTGGCAGCTGCCGTTCCACCTGCAGGAAGAGATAGAGTGGTAAGCACCGCAACAAGTACCATAGGCATCACACATAATGCACCATTGTACCCACATAGGATGACATAAGCGACTAGTATGTCAAGCATGGAGAATAGCTAGAACGGACAAAAGGGGTGGGGATGTGGAAGGGTTTTGGGGAAAGGATAGGTCACCCAAACAAAAGTAAAAACCAAATAAAACCCTAGAGGCACACCACTAATCAGGCCTTGATCCAGGGAAAAAACTGGAAAAATCCCTTAATGCCCTCGCTTAACACGACGAGCGGAGGAACCTTGGGTAACCAGGAAAGGGAAGGAGGGATTCCACAAAGGAGGGGTAGTGGGAGGGGAAAGAGGTTGGGTGTAGCAGAAAAGACGAGGCCGTAGCTAGTTTTAGTGAAAATAGAAACAAAAGGAGGCAGATTAGTACAACAAGACCACGAAGCACTTAAACATTAGGCCTCATGTAAGTCTTGTAGGCGGACGATTTACATCTACCCAACGCCTTTATGGACTCCATAGATGATCCCGCTAAGGCTGAGGACATAGCCGCCCCAATTCTAAAGGAATGAGTACTATAAAATAACGGGTCTAAACCTAAATATTTTATCAACTGTTTCAAAATGGCATTCAATTGATACCTAGTTAACTGTGAACCGTTTTTGCACACTAATAAAACTGGGTTGTCAGGCCTGACTAGCGTAAATTGAGTGGACAGGCTAACCGGACATATTTCCCTATCCTTTTGGCCCTGAATCTGTAAACAACACCCTCTACTTGGTCCGTTTTGAATCTGGCTATTTTGCAATTCAGGTGATCTTCCCATATAACAAGATCTTTAGTAAGCAATCCTGTGTGCCTCTGCGTTTTAAACTCCAAAACCCTAAAAGCTCCAAAGAACGGCAGAGTAAAAGCGGTGCAAACACCAATACTTCATAATCATCCCTAGCGACTGCCGAAAGGGCCCGCATGAGTTGTGGTAACATTTGCAATAGGATGCCGTGGATCCGCTGTGGTGGGTCTACTTGCCCAGCTCTTGAGCGCCTTTGATATAATAAACCCTTTGGTAACATCAACCCTACCATTAAGTCGAGACATGAAGGAAATACCAGCAAGGGCAGCTGACATACTCGCTTTGGAGGCACCTTCGTTGAATTTCTGCCACATAAATTCTATAACTGAATCCCTCTGACCTGCCTCTGACGTGTCCCTGGTGCTGCTGAATTGGGCCCACTGCTGCCAAGCTGCTCGGTAAGCTTGTAAAGTGGATGGAACTAGCCTGCCTTCCACCAGTCCCTTTATGCCGGTGTGATGATCTGCCAAACACAAGAGGGACAGGGAAGGCTTACGCTGTTGGCCTGTGGGGCAAATTCTTTAAATCCATTGTGTGGGATCTTCAGTTTTGACATGTGCCATAGTGACACCCACGACTGTAAACAGGGCCTGTGCCGATTGCAAAGTATCTAAGCATACATCCGGGCCTATGATCAAAAAATTATCTAGATAGTGAGCTATTTCCCTATGACCAGTTCCAACCTAAATGCATCAGTACAGGAAACTGCTAAACTTCTCTAACAAGGCACATGATATTGAGCAGCCCATGGGTAAGCAACAGTCTACATAGAACCCGCTGTGGTGTCTAAAACCCATAAGCTGGAAGGATTCAGGATGGAGAGGTAACAGGCGAAAAGCTGACGAAGCTGATGTCGATTTTAGCCACAAGGGGGCCTTTACCATACTCTTGCACCAGGGAAAGGGCATATTCAATGGATTGGTACTGAATGGTGTTAACTGCATGATCTATAGCATCATTAACCGATTCGCACGCTGGGTATGACAGATGGTGAATAAGTCTAAACTTTCCTTCTGCTTTTTTGGGGACTACCCCTATCGGGGACACAACAAAATTGGGGATAGGTAGGTGGGTTAATGGCCCTAACATTCGCCCTAGCCAGACCTCTAGTTATTTTCTCAACTAAAACCTCTGGAAATGTGAAGGCTGATTTAAGATTACGGGGCATCAGGTGGTTTAAACTTCTTAAAACAGGGATTTTAAAACCAAATTTGAAACTTCTCTAGTCATGTTTGCAGAACCTGTGTCGCTATACAGTTTAAATCACCTATCCAATTCCTCTAGTTTAATTGGGGACTTGGCTTTGACCAAGAGTTGCTGGCATAGCTCCGCGTCCTCTACCCCCGCCTGACTTGAATCTGCTGCACTCCGATGAAGGATGGTAAACGCTGCAGAGCAGACGTGCATGAACTTGTATGTTGAGCCCCTTTGCAAAGCATTTTACATTGGTGGGGAGGGGTTGCTGCAACCCCCCCACCCTGGGAAACCGCTTAGTGTTGGTCACCTCCTGCACCTGACTACTGGGCCTCATCAGGTCCATCCAAGTATTTAACTCTTTAAATCCGAGCGGGAGCCTAGCTCGACCGGTCATTTTCTTCTTAAATATCTCTCTCCATGTGACCGGGCCGTCCTTTATGTACATGTCACTGATTCAAATGTAAATATCTCCAAACCTCTATGTGTTCCTCTGGCCTAATTTTCGGTGTAAACAGAAACCATTCACCCACCTAGGGAATAGCCTATAATTTTCCTCCCCCATACCATTTTTTCCAAAGCTGCTGCAAAACCTTTCCTGCCTTCATCCACATACCCCCTTAATATTGTTGCCACACATCAAGACTTCATTCTATAAATCCTCAGCCCTCTAGACTATATCTGGGCCCAGCGTCTGTAGGGGCTTGATGGCCTGTTTCCCCACCAGTTGCATCTGAAGGATTTTAATTAGTCTACGTGGCCAGTTGTACTGGCAGCCTGCGGCCCCCAGTATAGCTGAACATAGAGGTAGACACACTGCCCCTTGCAGCTAGTCTGTGCCTGGTGCCCCCTGCAGCCGCGGCTCGAGAGTCGGGGATCACTCATTATGAACCGCCGAGCTGCGCTTGACCGCTGTCCTACAGCCCCGAGCTCCAGGAAAGGTAAAAGTGGAGAGAGGGACTCCTACAGCTGAACGCCGGCAGGAGGCACTAGGCATGCTCCTGCCGAAGCCCTTTTGCCCGCCATCACCCGCAGCAACATCGCCAAGATGGCGCCCGGAATCACTGAAGGGGGGGAACGGAGACGGGCCAGCCTGGACACCACTTTTTTAGGACGTGGCATGGTGGAAGAAAAAGATGTTCGGAATAAGAAAAGAAGAGGGGAGGAAAACGGAACTGGGTAGGGAGGTGAAGGAAGAGAGAAAAAGTAATAGAAATAAAATTAATGAACTAATAAAAGTAAAAAGGGGGGAAATGTATAAAGTAGAAAAGGATAGAGGTGAAGGAAAATTAGGAGAAAAACAATAATGGAAATGAATAAAACTAGTGCTTATCTGTTTTCACGTGTGCTCGCCCAGGGATCTTGCAAAGCAGAATAAGGCAAACCACACTGTGCACATCATGCTGTTTTTATCACCTTGCTTTTTGTGCCTCCCCTTTCTTTCTTGCTGCACCCCTTGATGATTCTATTTCTCTCCTTGCTTTTTGTGTGTCCCCTTTATTTTTTGCTGCGCCACTTTATGATTCTATTTCTCCCCTTGCTTTTTGTGTCTCTCCTTTCTTTCTTGCTGCACCTCTTTATGTTTCTATTTCTCACCTTGCTTTTTGTGTCTCCTCTTTCTTTCTTGCTGCGCTCCATTATGATTATTTTTCTTCCCTTGATGCTCCCCTTCACTGACTTACCTTTTTATTGCCTTCTTTCCTCTCCTGTCTTTTTTTTTTCAAGCTCTCTTCCTCTGTCCTCCATCTTGGCTCCTCTCCGACCGCTCCTCACGCCCGACATTCAGTGGAATGTCGGGCGTGATGTTTTCCCACATGTTGTGCCAAATATTCATTGCAAATGGAGAAGGGAGGAAGCCGCCGGCCGCCAGACCATCAGGTGATTAAGATATATATTTTTCAAAGGCTAACGGACAAACGGTGGGTGGCAGGCTGGGGGAGCGCCCCTCAGGCTTGCCCCTCCCCCCACCTTGCTTACCCTGCTTACCGCGTGCCGTCGCCCCTGATCCCACCCCTCTCGGTGCCCTGGTATATTTCCCAAATTCTAGCATGATTGGGACAAAGCTTTCCCTCAAATCTAAACTGACCTGATTAAATCTGGACAGCTGCAAGATATATAAAATATTTCAACAGCTCAGTAAAATCTGCACATTAGTCTGTTTTAATTGTTTATGTTGTCAGATCATTGACATTACCAGACAGTAAATCAGTGACAATGGGTGAAGTGAGGAGTCAACACCTCTTTGGATCAAAACAAAGTGTTGATAAAGTGAAAAAGCATACACATAATAAAGCAGGTGAGTTATCATAATAATAATATTGAGGCAAGAAAGTAACCATCACCAAATATACCCTGCTATAAAATGTTTCAAATCATGGCAATTTGAGAGTTTTTTTCCGATCAGGCTAGGCTGCCGATAAATAGGAAAATTAGATCGCAGGATAGGGGTCACTTAGACTTAGCACTTAGAGTAGTCCCGGCATTATGAATTCAAGCGGTGCATAAATATGCATCACTGCGATGTGCAGCAATGCATATTTAGTTGCTCCACATCTAATTGACACATAGACACCTATATATCTATACAAATGCAAAAAAAATTGAATCTAAATGACTGGTACAAGTCATCACAAAATAACTTTAACTAATAGCAATCGCATTGCCTGCCTGTTTATTTGAGGACTTGGAAGTTATTACCCTTTATTTATAGGGTTCCACAAAGAGTTCAGAGAGCATAGAATTAAACAGTACATATCATTACAGGACAATACAACATCATCACTTTTTCTTTTTAGAAGGTTTGATATACTCCAAATGTATGTGTGAATACCACTGGTGAGGAGAGGATATGGCAGGTTCCATTCTACAGTTACAAGGAGAAAATAAACACAGCCAGTGGTAACAAAATCTGTACATTAATTATTGTAAGTATATTACTTACACCTCTTTTTGTGTGCCATTCCCACTATACTCTAGCCAAATCTCCTCGGACCAGACCCTTGAGAGGTAAGGTGGCAAAAAGAATGTGGTGAATGCTAGAGATTTGATTGGCTGCGATGCATCCACTTGCAGACTGCTGTGATTCCTTGCAACCGCAGATGTGAAAACATTGAAAGTGATGCAGTAAGGAGGGAATTAGAACATGGGCACATGGGTTTACACACAATACACAGGCAGGTATTGGCCCACAGACCACCCTCTCAATGCCCCATATGTATATACTTTACCCCAGTATTGTTGCAACACAATCCACAGAATTTTTCTGTAAGATGTTTCAAAATGTCAAGACTGACAACATCTTCTAGTAGGTTTCTCTTCAAAAAAATAGTATTGCTGGAAAATATCAGAGTGGTTACTAAATCAATATGCCGTGCTTTGGTGATATTTTCAACATTTAGTACCCTAAACCATACGTGGCTGAATATATTACATACAACTGAAAATGAGGGTTAATTTCAATTTTTCAAATCTTGGTGCTGAAAATGCCTTTCTGTACTACTAGTAGTTTTCATTTTTAAAACTAAGAAAAACATCAAAATTGCTTTTATTACATACCCATGTTCATTTAAAAGAAGAAAGAAACACATTGGCTGATTTACATTAGTCATTCTTTAATGCATACTTTATCTTATGTTTAATAGTAGAGCAAGTTAAACTATTTGTGCAGGTTTTATTGAAGTAATGAATTACTTACCTATCCATTTTATATTCAGTTGTCATTCAGGTAAAAGTACATTCATAGTTCACTCTAATGTATTCCTAACATGTTTGGAGGCTAAATCTCTGTTATAAGCTCCACATTCCAGATAATCCTTTTATCTTGAGGAGCCTAACCAAGATTTTATAATCCACGTTGACTTTATTTTTAGGATTAGATGTTTCACAGACATAACTCGTTCAGCCTCTCTAATTGGCCTTTTTAAATCTTGAAGGTAAAGTATGCTTATGCTTTTTTAAGTGTATGAATTATGCAATATTCAGACAATAAGCAAAACTGTCATGCAATCTCTTTACGGTCTGCTTTTGTAAAATCTTCAATAAGTGCAAATGGGAAGTTAGTAATGCTAGCTGCACATGCTGCGGTACTGTATATAATACCAGGCAGTTGGCACAATATCACTTTGCAATGCCTGCAATGCTTGTAAATGATCCATTTGAAATTGTTACTATCATAATCAAGAATGTTTACAAATTCAATCAGAGTAAAACTTTACCTTATTGTACATGGTCAAGATACAGGGGCAGGCTGGGCAGGGGGGCATAGGCCCGGGTCTGTCCGCTGTTTGGGCCGGCCGTTCCCCTTTCCCCCCCGTGGATGCAATATTACCTTAATATTACCGGCGGCCGCATCACATGACACGCGATGCGGCCACCTGTATGCCCCCCGGGCTAAAAATTTCCCATCCTACGCCTGTCAGGATATTATTAGGTACACAAGCTCCAGAATGTCTTAATCACTTTTGTTGCTTTGTGCTTATGTGCAGTTGCAATTGCATTGAAACGCAGCATGATGTGACTCAATTAGTGCTGAGTGCATAGGTTCTTATGATAAGTTAAACTGCAGATTAAATATGTGTCACTTTTGCTGCTATAAACCCCAACTAAACCTTAAATCCTTAATGTTTAATACTAAAATAAAGACACAACACAAGAATTGTTGGCAAAATAATAGGTCACAGTTTATTAAAGATAAATGGAGGAGAAGGCAAATTACGAGGCGGCCCAACCAATAGCAATAACCAAACAGTGTATGGGCATCTTGCACTAGCCACACCAAAGTCCTTTATGATTGGCCAGTGCTAAATCTGGCATCAGAATGTCCTCCTCTGGACTCACAATGACATGCCAGCACAAGGCAGGTCAAGGGATCCCCCTTACAATTGTACCAAGAGCCAAAGTACTTCGAAGAAGGCAGTGACCTGCGGCCAATCAGCAAAAGCCCCGTATGAAACAGTCGCCGTCTCACAAATGCCCTTCTGCCATAGCCGGAGACCTTTAATGGCCTACAGCCCACCACCAAGTAACCAAATTACTATACCTAATCTCCAAAATATCTGCTCAATAAAATAAATTATCCCTTCTTCCGTGAGGTGAAGCCCGTCTAGTTGATAGAGATGACCCTGATCGGAGGTGATTAAAGGGTGGTTAATGCAAACACCTCCTAATGCCTGAGCTACCCAACCTGCGGACTTGTTCAACTTCTTCAGCACACCCCGCATAAGGGGTGCCGAGATCGAACTTCTCCAAGAGAGTCTGGGAATCATGTCTGATCAACTTAAAGTTACTACTGGCAAGCGGGCTTTTATCAACCACAAGTTCTCTCTAATGGCAATAGTTAAATAGAGTGATTTGCCTTTTCCCAGGTCATTACCTCCTAAATGCAGGACCAATATGTTTCTATCTCAGACGGCAATATAGGCATTAGGGCCGACCATCTTAAACCCCTCCTACCTAGCCATCATACAATTACTGAACGTGAAAAAAGGGACCAGTTGTTTGTGGCAGCATGCCTGGCTGCCCAGTGCATATATGAGTGTCCATCCACCCATATGCAATTTTTCTCCACACGATAACCTAGAGGCAAATAAAGTAATCTTTCATCAGAAATCGGAAAAAAATGACCAGATGCTGACTGCCCCTGTTACATGGGTGAAACCGTACCAGATATATAGGCTGGAAAGGGTGGAAGAAGGAAAGTAATAACCCATATGAAGACGAAAACCCATAAAACCCTAAGGCTCACCGCTAGTCAGGCCTTGATCTGAGAATAAAATGGGAACAATTGCTTCATGCCCCCGCTAAAAGTGACGAAAGCATTGTTATCCACCCGCCTCTAAAACTGGTCAGTTTTAGAGCAAAGAACTTTGCAGGAAACCTGTAAATGAGAAATGCTAATACACCCAGCCAGCAATGCAGCTGAGGCTGGGCCACTAGTTCACTCACTTGGAAGGCCCCAAAACAAGCTAATGCAAATACTGTACTGAACAATATTGACTCATTGTTCTTCTCAATGGACCGATGCTTGATCGATATACAACCAGAGAGGATGATATCCCTTTTTACGGCCGGAGAACACGAATCATACAACGCAGTCAGTGGTTGTCTGAATATTCTGCTCTGTTTATTACACACTAGGTTATACATTTTTATAGCACTCTGAAGAACTTGTTGTTATGCAAAAACAGTTGATGTGTTACAAGATCAGTTTCCTGACAAGCCTGCGATTGTACTTGTTCTAGCCTTGATCTAGCAATTTTAAAAGAAGCTTAAAGGTAGTACTGTTATCTTTAATCAGCTACTCCTGCAAATGCTAGCTTTACTTCTGCTTCTAACATCCTCTGCAAAACTTCTTACAATTTCTAAAGTATATACATATGACCCTGAGCAATCTTAAAGGTACACTACATTTCATATAATATACATTATCATCAGCAACTTGAGCTAGCGCTTATGTCAGCTGGTGTAGGATCTCCTCAGATATACGCAGTCTACTATCTTCCTCATGGAGTTGCATCCTACTCCATCTAACGCCTTGGCAATTAATACATTTTTAGTGAGATCAGTCTTACCAAGCATGTGGGACTTAAAGGATATACCAGCTAACAGAATGAAAACCGATGATGTGGTAGTGCCTTCATGGAATTTAGCCCAAACTACAGCATACATTTCGTCACTTTGGCTCATTTCACCATGTCCACTGGACTCTAGGAAGGTGACCCATTGACGCCAGGCTGCTCGATATGCTCTCCCGCTGTGTGGGGCCATGGAATTCTGTACTCAATGATCTGCCAAACATAAGGTAGACAAAGGGTACCTGTTGTCACAAATCGGGGTCTTAGTCCTGTTTACACCACTCGGCGGTTCCATATCACCATACATCTCCCTTTTGTTCGAAGGCAGCATTCTATCCTGGGACAAGTTTGAATTCTGTCTGCAGTACTGGAGGCTTCTATCTTGGGTGAGACATTTGCTAAATATCCTGCTGAGTCTGAACACCTGATCGCATCCACCAATTAGCATCCTCTGCAGACTATAAGAGTCTCCTACACTCAGCAAATTGCCAGTGCAACACTTTCCTAGTTCCTGGTTCCAGACTACCTCAGTTGCTGTTTGTTTGCTGCTTCATTCTGTCTGCTGTATACAAATCTCTAACCATCAATCCTTTGTGTGAATTCAGTTTCATCCTGTTTGCTGCTTCATTCTGCCTGCTGTATACAGATTTCAACCATTTACCCTCTGAGTGAATTTTGCCTCATCCTGTTGCTAATACATGGACTTTAACCATTTACTCTCTGAGTGAGTTAAGATTCATCCTGCTGCTGTTATATGGACTTCAAACCATTAACCATTTGTGTGAATTCAGCTCATCCTGTTGCTGTTATATGGACTTCAAACCATTAACCCTTTGTGAAAATTCAGCTTCGCTCTGCTTGCTGTGATACAATCTTTAAACCATTAACCCTTTGTGTGAGTTCAGCATTACTCTGCTTGCTGAAATAAAGACTTTGGCTATTTATTCCTCATGTGGATTCACCTTCATTCTATCTACGCGTGAACAGTTTCCAGCTGTTACCTTCTGTGTGGATCCTCCTCTCATCAATCTATTCCTGCCTCTCCTACTGGCTATCTGGGGTAGTAGGTTGTTGTTCTGAGTTATCCACTTTCTGGAGCCATCTCTATGTCTCAGGGTGCAGATTTCCAGTTCAAGGCCTACCACAGGTTCTGAGTTGTCCAGGGCCAGCTCCAGGCTTATTCTGTTTAGGAGTTTGCCACCCCCTGTATAGTCTCTGCCTGAGTTCTGACTCTTTCCAGTCCCAGTTGTGGTACTATATTTCTCTGAGTTTCTGAGTTCTTGGCGGTATTGAGTCTCTGGTCATGGGTTCAGGTCCTCCCTGTTCCCACGTCCAGGATCAAGTCCATCAGGTCCAGATTCCAGTCGTTTATTCCAGTACAGAGTCCAGTCTAGCATTCCTCCTCCTAATGTCTGGTATACAGGAATAGAGGTACCCCAATGAGCAAGACACTCATCTGGTGTCAAAGTCGTATAATTGGATAAAAGAAAGTATATTGATTAATATTGTTTTACCTTGCGATTGCAATCAGTACGCCACGTGTTATGTGTCATGGCACAATCGCACGATAAAGCACACACGCATACACTCGCACTTTCACATTCACTTATATACATATTTCATATTTATAACAGTTCCATTCCACAGTCGTGTATGAGCAGATGTCATTTGGTTTATAGTTATATATTATAATGTTATAGGTACACTTTAGTGATATTTAAAGTTCAGGTCATGGGAAGCATGTAATGTTTGGTATCATTCTAATCCCCTATTTATCCGCAGTTGTCCGATTCATTCATGGAAAGGATCGCACATTGCGTGTATGAGTTATCGATGATAGGGAATAAATGATCAGAATGATATTGTCTGTGTAATGCTAATAGACCAGTTTGAACCAGTTCTTGGCAGGGAAACTAAGTATGCATTATCTGGAGAGCAGACCCCACACCCTTGGAATGTTGATCCCCACCCTTTGGAGGGGGTTGTTTGAACTGACCTATGGACTGCTTTACACTGGACCTTCCTGGAGCCTGAACCTATGGAAACTTGCCAAGTCACCTTTATTGTCTTCACTGTATCACTAAATGTATATATACAGCCCCCTGAAACCAGCTAAACAGTCACTCTGACCACAGTCTTCATGACTGAAGGACTGTAGCTGGAACCAGCGAGGCACAGCTGAGCGCAGCGGGCGCAGCGTATGTATGTATAATATATTGACTGTACTGTACTTATTTATTTAATTGCTAAACTTTTGCTTTTGCTAAATAAATTGCTTGTGCTTTGGAACCACACAAATCACATAGACAATGCTTATTGGAAAACGATGAAATTACTTTAATAATTTGGGTGCTCGCAGTTGGAAGTTAAGCTACCGGATGAAACACAATGCCTACGGATTTCAGTTTCTCAACAAAGGGTGGAGTGACACGTCATATACGGGTAAGAAGGCAGTGTGTTTAAAACCTGTTCATCATTCTGTGTTGTGAAACCGAATGTCCGTTTTTGCATAATCTAAAGGAGCGCTAACTTGAATCTTGGGACAGGAAAGAAAACTGTTTCTTTTTATTGTCGTTTTGCGTTTTAAATGTATTGCATTGCATAGCATATGTGTACTTCCTGCATTGTGTATCTGTACTTCCGGTGTTGTTGCCACGTGTTTAAACAGTCGTTTTGATAATTTGTTATATGTATAGTATACTGACTTGCTAAAGTCTCTGAAAAGATATTACTATTGTTTGGGAAATTGATTTTCTGCGCAGAAAACAAAGGTGTATGTGTATGTGATTTGTATGATTATAAGAGAAGAGTTTATTTACTGTTGAAAAGAGACAGATAAGAGAAGAGTTTATTTACTGTTGAAAAGAGACAGACAAGAGTTGATTTACTGTTGAAAAGAGACAGAGGTGTTGTTCAGGTGTGTATGACGAACACAGTAAAAAGGTGACCTGAAAACAAGGGTTCTGTTTGAAAGGTGAACAGGATATAAAGAAACCTTTGTGTGAGTGGTGTTCTGTTCTAACAAAGAACAGGGGATAAAGAGACGCCACAGAGTATACATGGCAGGTATACTCGAAGCGAAAACAAAAGGTTTTCGCGGCATTCCCAATAGTAATCGCAAAGCTTACTGATAGTTAGTATCTGTAAGCGGTGCGATCGGACCACATGGTTGATTGTGCAGCCATGATTGTGACTTCGGAGATGTGGGAGGAAATACGCTGAAACCACTGATATTCTGATAAATATCGGGTGCTAACCGTTGTAAAGTACTCAAACTAGGAAAGGCAGGGTATTGCGAAGTTGGTACTTGTCTGATCCCAGTTGTGTTAGGTTGTCTCTCCATTGAGCACGTTAACAATCGCGGGTTATTGTTCAGTGATTTGGAGTTGAGGGCACATACCTGTTGAAATCGTCCACGGCCAATAAGAGATGGCCAATGGTGTGCTGCCTAAGGAATGGCCGATTGGGTCGGCGAGGTATATTATGCATAATAAATATGGTGCATACGCAACGGCGCACTGCAAAAAATGGGTCAAGATGACCCGGGAGTGTGTGAGTCCTTTCCCAAAGATCGGTAGTTTTAATTCAGAGGTATATAATGTGAGAGATAAAATACTGTCGATCAAGTCAACAAAAACGAGAATTGAACATGATGACTGTTTAAAATTGTGGCAACTGGAAGGGTACATGTGGCAAGGCAGCGTGTGCACAGCGGAAGTAGGCGTTGCGCAAAGAGCGCACACAACGGAAGTAAGCGTTGCAAAGCGTGGAGAACTGAGCGCAAGCGCTCCCCTGCTGCAAAATGCGGCTGGGGTGGTAAGTACAGAATACCAAAAATGTTAAAAATGTAATGAGTAATTTGTATGATGTATTTCGTTATGATAAGAGTAATGTTTCAAAAAAAGAAAATGAACCCACCGTCATTTCAGCCATTGCCCATGCCAGTAACATGCAAGAGGCATCACATGGACAAGGAAAAGGAACGGTCCCACCAGCAGGGGCAGCGGCTGAAATGGGTGAGAATAATTTAGAAATTAATAGAAGGGGGAACATTCATTGTACTGCAACAGTAATTCCAGCAAGTAGTCCAGAATGTAGTGATTTAGTAGGTTTGCATCCTGTCCGCACAATAACAGTTTCCAATGGGAAGACGGACAAAGATGGTGTAGTTCCCACAAGACATGTAGCTATGCATTGTCTATGGACTAGATCTGAATTGTTTTCAATTATGTCTGATTTCCCTGATCCTAGGAAAGATTTGGCCAAGTGTCAGAAATTTATTAGACATTTAGGTAATGCACATGAGCCTACTAATAAAGATTGGCGAGTAGTGTTGAGGGTCTGTCTTCCACTCGATAGTGATATACAAAAGTTCATTAAGGATTATATGTTGGAGAAGGATAGATCCTTAACAGAGGATGATAATCAGGAAAATATTAGACGTATAATCTCACAGTTGGCCATATATTTTCCAGTGATAGTGGACTGGAGAAAAATTTTCAATATCAAACAAAAAGGTAGTGAGATTGCAGCTGACTATTTCGCTAGGGCACTGTCAACCATGACTAAGTACACAGGGATACCAGATATAAAGGAAAATGTGGAACACAGGGAAGTAGCTGTTACAGTACTAATGGATGGTCTCAGGCAGGATCTAAAGACCAGGGTACAAACCTCGTTGTCTTATTGGAGAGGCCTCACGGTAGATGCAATTAGAGAGTCTGCCGTGGAACATGATAAAAACATATGTAAAAGGGAAAAGGCGCAGAGTGATAGGCTAATGATGATGAGTATCCAGGCTTTAGAAAGATTACATTCACAACCTCAGACTTATAAAACCCACTATAAGGGACAAAAGAAACAGAAATCTTTGAAGTGTTTTAACTGCCTTAAGAAGGGACACTTGAGTTAAAATTGTAAAATACAAATTAGGGCGAAAGCCAGGAGATTAGGACCAGGCAAGGTAAATGTTAATCGGTAGTAAGTATCAGTGTGCAGGTTTAGAAAGAAATTTGTTGTTATTGCTTGTTTGTTGTACGTTGTCTTGTGTTTGCTTTCCTGATCGCTGGCCGATGGTAAGGAATGAATATGTTTGTTTTTCTTTGTTATTTCAAAATAACTATATTGTTCTACTTTTTCCATAAATAAGGACAAACAAAAGAAATATATGCTTAGTTATCAACGGGCTTAATAGAGGAGTGCAAAAAATTCTCTTGAAAGACAAATTAACAATGGATCATTGTAACACTCTGTTAGTTGCAGTGGCTCATGAAAATTTAAATGGCTGAGATTCATTAATAAAAAGGAAGTATGTACAAACTTTGCTCTAATGTTGTTTTTATGTATTTCAGGTAGAAGCACATGTGAGATACAAAGTATTTCAAAGTCTTCACATCTCTTATCAGTATCTCACTCTATTCTTGTAAAGAGATACAAAAACACAACATTTGTGACATCAGGCAGATAGAGTCAGGGATACGCACACTAGATTGACATAAGTCACGAAAGCAGCTAGGGGTTTGTTTTTATGTGTATAGAAGCTGCTGATTTTTTATTTTAAGCAGAGAGGTTTTTGTTGTGAAAATAGGATTCATGTTTTATAGATTGCATATCTGCCTTTTTTGTCTCCTGTGCAAAGTGTGCCTTTATATATATATGTACAAAGGATGGGAGACAGGAGACTAGCTAAAAGTAAATTAAGTAGTCATACAGATATGCATCTTTGTGTAGAACATTGGAGTAGGATTTTTGCCACAAGACCTGACATAATGTGAAACCCTAGAAAATGTAAAATTTTCATGTTTTATATTTTTCACTGTTAGACAGACATGTACTGGATACTGTTATATTTGAAGAAAGTGTTATAGAAATGGACCCCTTTGCTCTCCGTATTTAGCCAAGTAGCTGAACGTGTGGGATTGAAAATGGCATGTGAGTTGGCAGAGGGAAAATCAATTGACATACATTGGTCTTCAGTATTTTTCTAGTATAGGGAGCGACATTGAGGCGACTGAATAACTTTTTATAGCAATAGCAGTACATGAGTAGGATACTACATGGAGGACTTGTGACAGTGACACAGTTACTAACGGAAGTAGCTGTCAGTTAAGTCCACACTTACACACATGACTGTACATGACTTCCACAACAGGGCGGACATGGCTGTCAAATAGACAGCATGGTTTTATGTGACAGCCTACAAATCTATGTTTTGTTTTGTTTTTCGTTGTATTGTTTTAAATTGTGTACACACACACTCAAATTAGTTAATATATGGGATTCGTGTTACCTGAAGAATAAACAGTCTGGAAGGTGAAGGGAGGTGGTCAAGAGTCTTCTGGACCCTGGAGAGATGGACAAGGTAGACCAGTAGCTCCCAGAGTGTATCTTCCAGGCCTAGCGGAGGCAGCACATGGTCTGGCTCAGCTGGGTACAGAAGGTATGTGCAAGCTGGTAAGAGTATATTGGGGTGCACCAGATGTTTCTTTTCAAGCTTAGTAGGAAGGCAGTGTCCTGTCTTGACTGAGAGAGTGTCAGGAAGACAATACCAATCGAGCCATCCCATACCCCTCCTACAGATGGACTTTTTCCAGGTAAAACAAATCCACGTCATCAAATTATCACCTTGCAGGATCCTCAAATATGTACTAGTGTACCAATGAAATATATCTGGGTAAAGGTGTATTGAAATGTTTCTAATGTATTGCTGTATCAAACTCAGGGTTGTTGTTAGTAAATGTGGTATCCCTAGAGTTGTAAAAGGTGATAGGGGTATTCATGTTATTGGTAATAACTGTATAATGTATGAGCAGTGATAACAAGTTACATACCTTTGATCAGCCACAAGCCAGTGGGAAAATAAAGTAACGGTACTAGCTAGAATGAATTGAATGTAATGAGGGTTGAAACTTGATTGAAGTGGCTGGTATCTTTGGCCACTAGTCCTCCCCACTATCAAAATCACTCCTAAACTACCTCTTAACCTGTCATATTTTGAAATGTTCTTTACTTTTTCTTGTGATGAGTTTGTAATGGAAAGATTGTTCTAGACCTTGAGAGAAAAAGCAAATAGTGAGACAGCCACCGAGTATGTTCAAAACACTGTCTCCTGAGGTGTTACACTAACAGTTATGATGTTGGACTGGGAGAGTAAGTTGTGGAACTGTAATGTGACAGACAGGTACCAAGTGTTGACGACCAGCTTCACGTCCTTAGGGGTAGCAGAGAGACACAAGTACCCATTCCATCCACTGCAGAGGAGTCAACACACAGAGAAGGTTCCAATTACACTCGTGAATCTGTTCTGGGAGACCCCAATTGCAGTTAATAACACCTGAGCCAAGGACTTTGCAAAGACAGTGGTCCAGCATGAAGTCGTAGTTTTTCCTGTTCTGTATTTCTCTCATCTAATTCTCTTTTCAGGACAGTCAATTCTTTCAACTGTGAATAGAGGTCCGTGGCTGGTTCAGGTGGTGATATTGAGGAGATGGGGATGAAAGAGAAGGTGTTAGCACAATCGGTCCAGCCAATTACTCTATTCAATTCAGGGGTAAAGGAAAATTTGGAAACCTTGGAGCTTGGAGAAAGTGCGAGGGGCTATTGTCTGAGTATTATGTCCGTAAGTACGTTGACCCCATAATTGAAGAGAGGTGCATCCAGCGATGCCAGTCCAGTAATATTCGGACTTGAGCAGGCATCCTTGACAATGACTATCATTCTTGGGTGGGTAAGGTTGTAGACCAAACAGTGCTGGGTGTGCTCTCAAGTGCCTCAGAGATTATATCAAGTGGGACTAGTTCTCTTTCCACTAAATATTCCTGAGGTACCCGAATTATGGGGTGGGAGGTCACTAGGGGAAAGGTAAGACAGCTAGGTCCCTTAGTTTGAAGTTTCCCAATATTTAGCAGGCCGATCACTGTTTCACGTACAAAGAAACTTGAGTATTGGGAGACTGGGAAGAGCAAACAGACAATAGCCCGCCCCGCAAGTGTTGATGAAAAGAACTGTTGAAATTATTAGAGTGTGTATATGTCAAAGGATGGACATTACATTATGTTCTGGTGTGAGATTACAATGATTGACAGGCAACAGTTGTAAAAAGGGATAATACAAATGTTTAATATAAAAGATACATTTGAAAGCAAAAGATATGTTGAAAAAAGGGTGGGAGCAGCAAGACCACAGAGAGCCATATCTGGTACAATTTGTGGCCCACATGTGTGAGAGGTTGGTAAAGATAGAGGGCCCTTTGTACAACAACATGTAACAGTACTGCTATAGTTCGATCTCTCAAGCCTGGGGACAAGGTGCTGGTCCTGGTCCCACCCCAGGAAAACAAACTTTTTGCCCACTGGCAAGGTCCGTATGAAGTCCTAGGGCCTGTCAGGCCTGTCAATTAGAGGGTCCATCAATTAGAAAGAAGGGAGTCTATGAAATTTTGTGCTATGAGCTACTTTGCCATCCTGACAATAAAAGCAAAGTACAAGCAAGAAGTTGTCGTGTGTGCATCACCAGAAGGGTGCCAGTGTGTGTGTGTGTGTGTGTGTGTGTGTGCAGGGCTGCCAAGAAGAATTCAGGGCCCGGGTACAACAAATTCATGGGGCCCCCCTCATATTCAAGTAAGACCCAAAATTTTTTTGCGCCGCCTTACGGCGGCGCAAAAAAATTTAGGTGTATGGTCATACATTCAGGGGCGTGGCTAGCCAAATGGCGGTGCAAAAATTTTGGGAGGTGTGGTCATGCATTTGGGGGCGTGGCAAACGTGCCATTGGGGCGTGGCTAACATAAAAACCACTAGGCTCTCAATTCGCCAGAGCGTCACATATGTTCAAGCACTCCTGACTTTCAGGACATCTACCACCACAGTGTAGTATACAAACAATGCAGTGTGTACACAAACAGTTCAGTCTTGGCCTACACCTTACATTGGGCACAACATTCACCAAAAATTGGTATTGTCCTTACTAGAATCACAACATTTCACACACTGTGCTGCTCTCTCCTACCTGTTCTTCTCACTTTCTCCACCTGTGGCTGCTGGTTTCTTTAGTTGTGGCTTGTCCGGATCCAGGAATGTTGAAGGACCTATTTTGAAAAAAAAATGGCTACATTTAGAAAATTACAGCCAGCCCCGGCCTTAAATCAATAGCACTCACGATTAATAATTAGGCCTTCCTCCAGCCCCAACATTAAAATAATAGTATTCACATTTAATAAATAAACCTATTTCACTTCCTGCAAACAGCCCCAGCAATACCTATTTCCCGCAACCATCACTGCCATTAAATAATTCATAGTCACATTTAATAAATAGACCTCATTCTCCCTAAACTCACCCCAAGATTCAATAGCCCCCAAACCACCCCATCTTAAATTAATAGTCCCTACTATTAAATTGCCTCACCATCACCCTACAAACAAAATAGCGCCCATTAATTAGCCGCCACCTACCTCACACACACTACATTGCAACAAGCCCCCTGTGCCATCACACACATTACTGTGCCCCTTCATCACAACTACACTGTACCCCCTTATGCTCACACTGCGACCTCCATGCTGCTTTTCCCCCTTCTTTTTTACTTTGTGCCTCTCTCCCACTTTTTTTCCTCCTCTGTTCCTCTCTCCCACTTTTTTTTCCTCCTCTGTTCCTCTCTCCCACTTTTTTTTCCTCCTCTGTTCCTCTCTCCCACTTTTTTTATTCCTCTGTTCCTCTCTCCCACTTTTTTTCCTCCTCTGTTCCTCTTTCCCACTTTTTTTTCCTCCTCTGTTCCTCTCTCCCACTTTTTTTTCCTCCTCTGTTCCTCTCTCCCACTTTTTTTTCCTCCTCTGTTCCTCTCTCCCACTTTTTTTCCCTCCTCTGTTCCTCTCTCCCCAATTTTTTTTTATTCCTCTGTGGCTCTCTCCTTTTTTTTCCTCCTCTGTTCCTCTCTCCCACTTTTTTCCCTCCTCTGTTCCTCTCGCCCCAATTTTTTTTTTATTCATCTGTGGCTCTCTCCTTTTTTTCCTCCTCTGTTCCTCTCTCCCACTTTTTTTTTATTCCCCTGTGGCTCTCTCCTTTTTTTCCTCCTCTGTTCCTCTCTCCCACTTTTTTTTTTATTACTCTGTGGCTCTCTCCTTTTTTTCCTCCTCTGTTTCTCTGTCCCCTTTCTTTATAGTACTGTCCCTCCCTGTTTTCCTCCCCTAGCCTCTCCGTTTCTTTACTTACCTTTTGTCAACTTCTTTCTTTTCTTTTCTGCTCTTCTGTCTCCTCTTCTGTCTTCTTTCTTCCTGCTGGCTGCGGCGCTCCTCACTGACTGACAGGCGTGACTTGATGACGTCACGCCCGGCAGTCAGTGTGAATGGAGGAGAGGAGGGACACGGCGCCGCGCGATCACGTGAGTATTTTTTTTTTTTATTATTTATTTTTTCTTACAGCTCCCAAGAAATCCAAGACCCCCCCCCCCCCCTCCCCGCGGAAAAAAAAATAAAAAAAGTTAAAAAAAAAATACCGCAAGAGAGAAAAATAAAATAAGAAAATAAATAAATTTTATTAGCAGCGAGGGCCCGGCCCGGGCCCGGGTAAACTGTACCCGCTCCCCCCCCCCTCTCGGCGGCCCTGTGTGTGTGTGTGTATGTATGTGTGTATATAGTATTCAGGTGCTTGACACTCATAAATACATGTGTACATTACCCTGTTGCCTTCCTCGGTACTTCACTTGTATAGATAGTATAATAAATAGATTCCAGGTAAGGCGGCACTCAAGGTGTTAAGACAAATTGTAGTTTTTATCAAAAGGGTGTATTTAGTCCATTCCAACGTTTCAGTATAGTACTTTCCTCAGGGAAATGATTTAGAACTGCTGGTATGGAAGTTTGAAATGAACAGCCATGAGCATGGGGCCTGGGGGCAGCCTAGGCTCCTGAAGGTTTAGGGATTTTGATAGAGTGGAATTAATTTTAGATGCATCTTAAAATCTATATAGTGTAATATAAAACATATTAAATGATGTAAGGCTATCTTCCCTGTGTCCCCCACCTCTCCTGTGTCCAGTTACCTTTCCTCTGTGTCCCTCCACCTCTCCTTATGTCTCCTTTGTGTACATACATTTTCCCCTCATATCTCCATAATATTATAATAAAACTTTCCAAAATTCCTCCCTTATATCTTCCATGTTAACCTTTATTTTTCCTTTATCAGTTTCTTCTCTCTGTTTCTATGGGCCCCTATATTCATTGCAGGTATCCCCCTCTCTCCCACCCTTCCTGTTCTCCCATGTGCTTGACATGCTGCATCTCTCTCTCCTCCCTTACTCCTTCATCCTGTCTATCTATCCCTGTACCAGCTCCTATTATTCCCTTCCACTAGTTAATTCACACTTTTGCCCCTCCAAATTCACACTGCAGCCACCTTCATCATACTGCACCCTCCTCCATCACACTGTGCCCTCATTCATCCCACTGTGCTCTCATTCACACTGTGCCCCCCTCAATATCTCACTCTGTGCCCCCTCCATAGCTATCCCTGTGCCCCCTCCATATCACTCTCTCTGCTGCCTCCATGTCTCTCCCTGTGTCCCCTCCATATCACTCTCTGTCCCCCATCCATATCACTCTCTGTGCACCCTCCAAATAATTCCATGTACCTCTTCCATATCGCTATGTACCCCCTCCATATCTCTCCCTGTGCCCCCTCTAAATCACTCCCTGTGCCCCTCTAAATCACTCCCTGTGCCCCCTCTAAATCACTCCCTGTGCCCCCTCCATGTTATTCTCTGTGCCCCCATTAATCATTCTGTCCATCCCAATTCTATACTTACCTTTCTATGATCTTCTATCTTCTGTCATCTCTTCCTTTTCTTCTCTGCCTTCTGTGTTCTCTTCTTCTCTTCTGCATCTGGCTGCTCTTCTGGCTCCATGACGTCATCACATCCGATACTCAGAATTCAGCAGGGAGGAGTCAGAAAAGCAGCCGGATGCAGCACAAGCGAGGAAGGCAGGCGGAGCTCCTCTCAGACATGGCGCTCCCCCTCCTTGCCTGTCCCACTTATCGCTGGGATGGTCTGTGCTGGTATGACATACGGGCACAGACCGTCCCACTTTGAGCACTGGTTGCATTAATATGTAGACATCAACATCACCAACTCCTCTAGCTTAGTCGCAGTTACAATATTTGCAGGTAATGCCTTAATTGCATACCCGCTGTTACTAGGTGCAGTGGTTCCATGCACATATATGAAAATTGTTTGGACGATCTCATGCAGCTAAGCAGTGGGCAACATTTCAGAATTTATTGCACTCCATAACCAGAGTCACTTCTCCTGCTAGTCTAACATTCCACTAGCCAGGGACTCTCCTCATCTCCACACCATCTCAACATACAAGGACCCTTCTATTCACAACCCCACTGCTGCTGGAAATGCTCTGCCTCTATACAGATTTCTCTCCACACAGACATCCCAATATCCAGGGACTATTGTCTCCATGAAAAACACCCTGCTGCTGTGCATTACATATCTGCAATTAGCTCACTTAGACAGATATATAATCTCTTACATCATCCCAATAACCAGAAACTCTGCCCCAAATAACACTGTTCTTTTATCACAGTACTCTCTCTCCTGCTCACCATGGAGACTCTTCCATTAGAGTAGCCTATTTTCACCCCTCCTAGTACTGCTATGACAGCTGCATAGCTTTTCCCAGGACCTCTCCCCCTCTCAAGAGTAATCAGGCTGCGCTGTAGCCATGGCATACTGAAAAAATTCTGGCATGTGCTGCACAACCCCATGCTCTTCTCTACTCTACACGTCATACTGATGAAGCTCCATGTCTTTCGCCTTTTTTGGGTATATAAAGTAGCAATGCCTGAGGAGACTTCACAATCCACTTGCTACTGTTCTCGCGTGCCAACACTGTCTAGGAGAGATATCTATTTCAAAACAGTACCCATTAACACTTGGGAATTCAAAAGAAAGCTTCTAACTGCACACCAAGACAGGCTCAAAGAGGAGCCCCCATCTTTGGGATGTGATGATCAAGATAACATATTCCCCTGTGTTTAGACAAATACCAATATTGTTTTTACGGTTATGATACTGAGCCAGCCCTTGATACTAATAACAGGGGCACCTTTATATCTGTGGACCCTACCTGGTGGAATTTAAGAATATGTAAAAGCACAATCTTATTGCACAGATTATACACTATATCCAAAATATGCAATGGAATACAATACAATACAAGTGATGGTAAACACAAATTTAGATGTGAAGGTGTGTCCAGAATGCTAATTTTTTAGATTCTATGTCTTGACACCCCACCTCGTCACAAGCATTACCTGTAAAAACATTTTGTGCGTCCCCTCTGCTGTTCTTGTACCTCCTGCAGGGATGCTGCCATCATAAAAATATGGAAAGTGTCAACATACAATTCTATATGAAAGAAGATTACAAACACAGGAAAGGATGTTTTTATTATTTTCATAGATTTGTAAGCGTCACAGTGCTCTGCAGAGTTATGTGTGTGAATTGTGCAAGACAATTTGTATAAACTAAATATATGTATTGTAGAATATATAAATTGAATACATGCTCCATATTTATCCTTGTTTAACTTGTGTGATGTGTGTGTTTTAACTAGAGATGCTCAGGCTCAGTTTCTGGAAAACAGCCCACCCAAACATCGGACGCCCTCGGAACTGAAATCGAGGCAAAACGTCATTGTTGCATTGTCGGATCTAGCGAGTTTTGGATTCTATAAGTACCGCCCTCCACGAAGATCCTGCGCTATTTCACAGAGAGACACAAAAGAGGTAGCTGGGTTCTTGGGAGTCTCTAGTGCAGTTGGCCACCATCATATCTAAAACAAAGAGGAGGGGTGGCAATTTTCTTAAACATTCTACTGATTTATAGCACACAGAATCAGGAGAGGTGCCAGTGTTCTTGCCAGTCTACAGTCTAAGTGCCATTGCTCGCTCCATTGCTCATTGTCAGTGCTGCAATAGAAATTGGGCTGTCAGTGTTCTTGAAAATCTCCAGTCACAATGTACTGTGTTATTATAGCTCACACAGAAACAGGAGAGGTGCCAGTGTTCTTGCCAGTCTATAGTCTATGTGCCATTGCTCATTGTCAGTGTTGAAATAATAGGGATGTCAGTGTTCTTTAAAGTCTACAGTCACATTCTACTGTGCCATAGCTCACCCAGAAATAGGAGAGGTGGCAGTGTTTAGTCCTGAAACAGAAATTGCAATAATAGGGCTGTCAGTGTTCTTAAAAGTCCAGTGACATTCTACTTTGCCATAGCTCATACAGAAAGAGGAGGGATGGCAGTGTCCTTGTCACTCTCCTGTCTTCAGCAACATTGTTCTTGTCACTCTCCAGTCTCAGTGCCGTTGGTCACACAGAAACGGGTAGCAATATTTTTGTCACTCCCCAGTCTTGAGTCACATTGATCTTGTCACTCTCCAGTCTCAGTCATGGTGATACTAATCCCTCCACGTCATGAGACCTGGGTCAGCTGGAAAGAAAGAGAAGACATAAACCTAGGATCATGCACAGTTGCCAGAATGTAATGAAACAATACCAAAATGTTGATAACTCTCGGATCCTAAAGTACTTGATCTACAAGTTCTACATAGCGGTATTGCTTAGTTTCATCTCTTTCTTTCACTAGCTGCTTTTCCAAAAGTCTAATTAGGGGAATCACTTGACTCAAGCTAACAGTGTCTGAACTCACTTCACAGGTGACTACTTAGAGTGGTTTCAGCACCTTGCACAACACAGAAAGTATTCTCCACTGCACTGGACTAAAGTATATTCCCCCTAAATTTGATTCTTCTTGCAGTAGCTGCAATCTCCTACATGCTATTGCAGAATATCGAAAATGACCCAAACTATTTCGGGACACAGACAGTCACTCCTGCATGTCACTGTCATTTTTCAAAAAGCTTGGTACCACCACGTTGATTGTGTGAGCAAAACAGGGAATGTGATGGAATTCTCTCAGCTGCAATGCTCTCACATTATTGGTGGTATTATCACAAATGACATATCCTCAGGAGAATCCAAGTGGGATAAGCCATGTTGCAATGACATCCCTTAGTTTTTCAAACAGGTTGTCAGCGGTATGCCTCTTAGTGTAGCCGGTGATACACAGAGTAGCCTGCCTCTGAATCTGATGCTGGAATGCTTATTAATATTTGGGTAAAATGACATGTTGGCAACTTTATGTTTTTCTACAGTAAAGGTTCACCTTTATTAAAGATGTGTTTTTTTCTTTAAAAAGGTAAAAGCTTTTTTTTTACATTTTTATTTTTGACAGTTATGTTACAGAGACTTCTGTAATGGTGGTTTACTGCGGGATGAATTAATATTGTGTTAGGATGATGTACACACTGATGAGGGTGAGGATAATGCTGAAGATGATGACAGCAAGATCTTGACACTGTAGAGTTCATTTACAACACTGTTACCTTAGCTGCCTTAAGCCCATTGTTACCTTTTTTGTGGGGGTCCCAAACAAACCAAGCACATCAGCCACAAAAGTGGCACTCCTTGTTGCTGAAGTGCTTGGTTTTTTAAAGTGTGCATGTCCTTTTTAAGATCCATTATAAGGGTGAGTGGGAAGATCCCAAGGACAATTCCATCTTGCACCACTGTTCTTTTCAGCTACCACTGTATGCCAATGTTACCTACATGTGCTGTAAGTGCTGAAGTTTGTTTTCAATCATCCTTTCAATTGCTTCTCTCTCGTATGTGTGACCACATACTTTTTGTTTTGTTGGGTTCACCATCTCCAACTGTGTTATAGGAGTGCTCTGGGTGAAGGCGATCTCCTGGTCTTTATCTTTCAAATCTTCGTCTGCAGGGGCCAGTGACACACCCTTTTGTTTTCTCAGGTCTCTTTGCTGTTCTTTAACCTGGACATATTTATCATCCTGTCTCAGGGCCTCCTCTGTATTAATCTTCTGATGCGCAGTGTATCTCTCGTATACAAGCTCTCTTAAATTTGGGATCTCATCCGGTGGGTTACGTTTCAATTTAAGTACGGTCTCCTCAACTGCATCGATATATTGGTTTAAATCTCTGTTCAATGCAGTGTATTCCATCATGACGGATTCCATGCTGCCCACATGTTCTATGTCACAGTCTGTCTGAAGCAGTTGTAATGCCACTCCAGTTGTAATATCCATTCCTGTGTCTACATAAATTTGGCAATTCTTTAGGCATGAGAGGGAGGTATCCAGAGAGGAGAAGGAGATTAAAGATGCAACACGCGCAGAGACATGGTTTAATAATATGTTCACTGACAGAACTGCTGGGCTTGAGGCAGCTAAGCTATTGGTAGCTTATTTTGTGGGGGCCCAAACAAATCAAGCACTTCAGCCACAAAAGTGGCCCTCCTTGTTGCTGGAGCGCTTGCTTTGCTAAACTGTACATGTCCTTTTCAATATCTTACATGAGGGTGGGTGGGAACAGTTTTCTTTTCTGCCACTGCTGTGTGGGAATATTTCCTAGATGTGCTGTGAACTGCCGTGTGTTTGTGTCGTTGCCCTGTCGCTTAGCATCCAGCCAGCTCGCTGCAGTCTTTGTCCGAAATTGTATGAAAATAATATTGTGACCTGTGATGTGGTCAAAATTGACTGTAAATGACTGGAAATTGTTATTATTGAGGTTGATAATAATGTAGGAACAAAAAAAGAGCAAAATCATGTGATTTCAGCATATTTTAGCAATTTTTCTCAAAAATACAGATCCAAAACCAAAACACGCGAGGGCAGTTTTGCTTAAACTAAAACACAAACTTAATCCAGATCCAAAACCAAAGCCAAAACCAAAACACGGGGGTTCAGTGAACATCTGTAGTTTTAACAAAAGTATATAAGCAGTTAATAGATATATGTATGAAATCCCTACAACACATATAATGTGTAGTTGTAAAAACTCCTTAAGGTTCATACTGTAAGTAACCTTATGCATAAGTTTTGAAAATGAATAAAAAATCTCTTGTTCTATGCAGAAAGCTATCATTTTTGCTCGTATGAACAGCACAGACATATATCCGTGATGTAATCCAGACACAGTGATGTCCATTTTTCAAATGAAAAAAAAAAAATGACTAGGGAAAGATAAAAAGCTAAAATGAAAAAATGAAAAGCATCATTCCTTGATGAACATATAAAAAGAAGCTTCAAATATCTCCTTGTAGTCCTGTATGGACTATATAAAACTCAGAATAAGGACCAATACTGTCACTGCCCATCTAAAGACTCCCGTAGTCTGCTTCCTTTTGCATATTTGCACCATCTCTGCAGCTAGGAGAAAGTCAGAGTAAGACTGAACACTGCTTTTAACTAGAGATGCTCAGTCTCGGTTCCTCGGGAACCGAACACACCCGAACTTAGGGGACCTGAGTACCAAACCAAGTCAGCTCTGTACTTTTGCGCATTTTCTGAATCGAAAACGAGGCAAAATGTCATTGTCACGCCGTTGGATCTCGCGAGTTTTGGAATCTATAAATACCCCCTCTACGGCAATCTAGCGCCATTAGAAAAAGAGACACGGAAGGGGTAGTACACTGTGTAGAGCAGTTGGTCAGCCAAGTAGATAGAAATGAAATAGAAGGGGGTAGCAGTGTTCAAGAAAGTCTACAGTGACATTCAGGAGAGCTTCATTGCTAATTCTCATTGCAGAAAAATTCAAATACTAGTGCTGTCAGGGTTGGTGTAATTCTGCAGTCAAAATCTACTGTGTTATATATGCAACACACGAAGAGGAGTGCTTCATTGCTGAAATACAAATAGGAGGGCTAGCAGTCTTGTCTTCTGAATTTGCAGGCAAATTCTACTGTGTTATATAGGTAACACACAAAGAGGAGTGCTTGATTGCTAAGAGTCATTGCAGAAATAGAAATTATAGGACTGGCTATCTTGGTCTAAATCTGCAGTTACAGTTTACTGTACCATAGCTCACTCAGAAACAGGAGAGGTGGCAAGGTTCAGTGCTGAAACAGAAATTGTAATAATAGGGCTGTCAGTGTTCTTTAAAGTCTCCAGTGACATTCTACTGTGCCATAGCTCATACAGAAACAGGAGGTGTGACATTGTTATTGTCACTCTCCAGTCTCAGTCATGATGATACTAATACCTCTACCTCATGTGCTAAAGCATATGTACAAATGCAAAGTGGTTTTAAGTCAGGGAAACAAAATAAAAAGCTTGTACCTTTTTAAAGAAAAAAAACCTCTCTATAAAAGGTGAAAGTTTACTGTAGGAAAATATATAATTGCCAAGATGCCATTCTACCCAATATATTACCAGGCATACCAGCATCAGGTAGCTCCCTTCTCTTAGCTAGATTTGAGCACCTGCAATCTACACTATCATCATATTCACCCTCATCATTCTGTACATCTTTCTCAAACAATACTAATTCATCCCCGCTGGAATCCACCATTACAGAAGTCTCTGTACTTTGATGTAATTGCCGGTAATGGCCTTCGTTGTGGGATTTGCAGTTCATTTTATGACAGAGCTGTCACAATTTTTAGGCAACTCTTGAAGGGAGGATGAGTCAGCATGTCATGTACCACTTGCGCTGTCAGCTTGCTGACCAAGAGCTCATTGCATCTCTTGAGTCAGCTGGAAAGAAAGAGAAGACATAGCTCATAAACCTAGGATCATGCACAGTTGCCAGAATGTAGTGAACCGATTTCAAGATGTTGATAACTCTCGCATCCTGGTGAAACCAATAAAGTACTTGATCTACAAGTCCTACATAGTTAGCGGAATTGCTTAGTTTCATCTCTTCCTTACTCTAGCTGCTTTTCCAAAAGTCTAATTAGGGGAATCACTTGACTCAAGCTAACAGTTTCTGAACTCACTTCACAGGTGACTACGTAGAGTGGTTTCAGCACCTTGCACATCACAGAAGTCTGTGTACTTTGATGTAATTGCCGATAATGGTCTTCCTCATGGAATTTGTAGTTCTTTTTATGGTAGAGCTGTCACTATTTTTGGGCAATTCTTTTAGAGCAGAGCAAATGTCAAGATGTTGTGCTGACTCATCGGCATCACCACTGGGTGTCTCGGGAAAGGTACGTTTTTTCCTAGAAGCAGTTGCCAGAGAAACTGAAGGAGGAGATGTCATTACAAGATGTTGTTGGCTCTTTGATCCTGGCGAAGCAAATTAAGTACTTAATCTACAAATGCAATATAGTTAGCCGATTTGTTTTGTTTAATTTCCTCCTTCAATTTCTCTAGCTGTTTCTCAAAAAGTATAATTAAGGCAATCACTTGACTCAAGTTAATCGTGTCCACACTCTCTTCACAGGTGACTACTTCGCTGGACTAAAGTACATTCCCCCTCAAATTCTAGTCTTCTTGCAGCTGCTGCATTCTCCTACATGCTGTTGCACAATCCCGAAAATTACCCTACATTTTTCGAGACACAGACAGCATCTCCTGCATGTCATTGCAATTTTTTAAAAAGTTCTGTACCACCAAGTTGATTGTGTGAGCAAAACAGGAAATGTGATGGAATTCCCCCCACTGTAATGCTCTAACAATATTGGTGGCGTTATCAAAAATCACATATCCTCAGGAGAGTCGAAGCAGGATAAGCCATGTTGCAATGACATCCCTTAGTTTTTAAAACAGTCAGCGGTATTACCTCTGACATGCGCCTTGTCTCTTGTCTGATAACCACCTCCCGTGCTGCTCCCCACTTATGGAATTCCCTACCACGCTCAATCCGACTTTCCCTCAGCCTTCAAATCTTTAGATGCTCTTTGCAAACCCATCTCTTTGTTAGAGGTGACCTTATCCTCAATAACACTATTGACACTAATAATAATATATATTTAATAACAATAATATGCCTAATAGTGAAGCAGATGATACACAGAGTAGCCTGCCTTAGAAAAATGTGATGTACTTGGGTACATGATGCTGCTGTTCCTGCTGGTGAAGGCGAATCACCGACCCAGTGGGCTGTCACAGTCATATAATCTTTAGTTTTCCCAGTTTCGCTTGTCCCCATATCTGTGGTTAAGTGTACAGTGGGTAGAATGGCATTTTGTAGCCCAATAATTGCATTTTTTACAAACCTGGTAGAGGTGAGAAATAGCTTTTCTAGTAAAATGGTGTCGTGATGGAATTTGGTAACAGGGACACAAGACCTCAAGTAATTGTCTAACACCAGCATCATTAATAGTGGATATTGTACGCAGATCTAATACTAGCATAGTCCCCATGGCGTCTGTGATCCACTTTGCGACTGGGTGACAGCTTTTTTACTTTCTTCCTCTAGCAAAGGATTGTTTAACAGTCAATTGTTCTGGGTTGAAGATCCACCCCCAGCAGCAGCAGCAGGACTAACGCTCAATAATTCTTCAGAGTAATGATGGTTAGTGGAGGAGTTATCGAGCCTTAGCAACTTGGATGCAGACAAGGCCGGTGCAAGGGTTCTCAGCGCCCTAGGCAAAATTTCAAAATACACCCCCCCCAGAAAACACACCAAATACCCGCCTCACAGACCTTTACATTCTTGACTTTGTGCTTTTGTGTTTAAAGAAAAAAAGATAGGCCTTACCTCCTCCAGTGGTCCAGATGCAGTGATGTTTGATGCAGAACGCTGTCCAGACTCCACTGCAGACATGGTATTTCTAGAGGGGAGGTATCCAGGTGTTAGATTTCGGAACAAAAAACTTGACCCAATAAGTCTATGAATTATGCACTTGTTAAAGGCAATGAACGGCCCTAACATGTCCCTTCATCACACATATGCTCCTGCATCACACCACTGCACCCCCCTCCGCATCACACCACTGCACCCCCCTCTGCATCACACCCACTGCACCCCCCTCTGCATCATACCCACTGCACCCCCCTCTGCATCACACCCACTGCACCCCCCCTCGGCATCACACCCACTGCAACCCCCCTCCGCATCACACCCACTGCACCCCCCCTCCGCATCACACCCACTGCACCCCCCCCTCCGCATCACACCCACTGCACCCCCCTCTGCATCACTTGCAAACTAGTATAGAAATTCTACCCCATAGTTTGCAAGTCAAATATACAGCATAAGGTGCCAAGAAAAGTAATTCCGCCCCCCCCCTCATTTTTGTTTTACCTCCCTACTTCCTAGATTGGACTTTGTGCACCCTCTTTTAAAAAAATAAATAAATAAATAATTAGACTGGTCTGGTCAGCAGAAGCAGGGAAGGGGGCTCTTCAAACCTCTTCCTTCTTCTCTTATCTCTTCAGTGGCAGCTCCGCGGCTGCTTCACACAGAGGAGAGAGGGTGGAACAGTGCATGCTGGAAGGGGAGGGGCATGGGGAAATAACTTTACTCACACTGTTACTGACACAGTGTGAGATCAGGAGCAGGGACAGGAGAGCACATTGGCATCCGACGGACTTTACAAATCAGCTGGCGTCACGCCGTCGCTGCACCTCTGTCCCTAAACCACTGACTAGATTAGAAAATCTAGTCAGCGGCGCCCTGCAGGTCCCGGCACCCTAGGCAACTGCCTAAGGTTGCCTAATGGAAGCGCCGGGCCTGGATGCAGGACTAACTCTGATCACTTGTGAGGATATTGATGATGAAGGTGTTGAGGGTGTAGATTGCAGGTGCTGGGATCTAGATGAGAGAAGGCAAGTAGCTGGTGCTGGACTGCTTGTTGTTATTTTTTTAACATACGTTTCTGATTTTCCCAACAGCTTTCCATGAACTCGCTTCAAATGCCGTAACATGGATGAGGATCCTAGATGGTTAAGGGTCCCTACCTCTAGTGAGTGTGGCTTTACAAACTCTACAAATGGCTAGAGAACTGTTGTCAGGATTTGTGTAAAAATAATTGCACACATAAGAGGTGGATTTTTGGTCTTATGCCCAGGCATGACAATGGCCTTTTTCTTATCACTGGCAAGAACTTCTGCAATCTTTGTTTGAAAGTGTATGAAAATAATATTGTGACCTGTGAGGTGGTCAAAATTGACTGCAAATGACTTGAAATTAGTGTTATTGAGGTTAATAATAATGTAGGATCAAAAAAAGAACCAAATTATGTGATTTTAGCATATTTTAGCAATTTTTCTAAAAAATACAGATCCAAAACCAAAACACACAAGGGCGGTTTTGCCAAAACCAAAACACGAAGCTAATCCAGATCCAAAACCAAAACCACTTCATGGGGGGCATTGAGCATCTCTAATTTTAACCCTATGCTTAAATAAAAAATTTGGAGGTTAGATACATTTAGCTACATTTGCCACTAGATGGCAGGAGTTTTCCAGCACTTACAAAATCTAGTGCCCATTCTGAAACAAGAGGCCATTGATGAATGCAAAAGCTGTATCACTTGGATATATTCTTGTTTTTATTGTTGCACATCACATGTATATAACATCTAATTTAGCCATCAAGTGAAAGTTAACTAGAAAAATAATAATCCCAAATCTTCCTGTTAGTCACTCATCACATCAGGGTCACACAACTTTTCCAGCACAAACCATTTTCCACATAATTTGGTAACAAAATGACAGTGTGGTGCATAGTAGAGAAGAGAGATTTCAGTCAGTGATTTTGCAGGCTGCTCCTCCCCCATGTCAGTAACAGGCTGTGAGTATGTAGCTGAGCTGTGACATCACAGCGCAGAACCACACTTCCAGCCTACTTCTGACATCAAGGATCAGCAGCTGACATCGTCACTAAGGAAAGCAGGGTTCACTCAAGTTCATTGAAATTATTTAACACTCCGTATCTTCACAATTGTAAGCCACATCCATGGTTGCAGCAAGGAAAAACAAAAACAGTAAATGATTGACATGATGTCTCTCATTCAGGGCCTGATTCCTAAAGGCACGCAAAACAAATGTAAATTGCGTTGTTTTTTTTAAACACATGTAACTGAAAAATCTGTCCGTCCATATTGAATTACAAGCATATCTAAAGATACATATCTTGTTTAATAGGGGTCTAGGTACGCTTTACTTTGACAAACACAATACACTGCAGGATAGGTCCAATACATATGTGGAATAAAAAGTCCCAGCAGAACACCGAGAAAAAAAAGCATTCAAAAGTATTTTTCTTCTTCCCATGCAATACATCTATCATGATGTTATTGATATTTACTGTAGGTAAAATGCATTTTTATAGTTGCTCTTGATTGCAAGTACATGTTCCAGCATGCATATTTGACCGTCAACACCGGATCTGTAGCTGGTGCATTCCCCCGTGAGGGTACCCCCTGTGATCCGAGCTGCCCGCAAGTGATCCAAGCTGCCAGCGCCCCCCTCCCCCCCCCCCGGCATTTACCTCCTTCTTCGGCGTGCTGTACGCTCTTTACTGAGACTCACGAGATCTCAGTAAGGAGACTACAGCGCGCCGGAGAAGGAGGTAAGTGCCGGGGGGGGGGCGCTGGCAGCTCAGGTCACTTGCGGGTTCAGCAGCACTGACCGCACCGGGGGCGCCCCCGCCCCCAACCGATCAATATTGCAGCTTTCAAGGGCCCCCTGGATGCCATAGGCCCCTGGGCTGTAGCCCAGTTAGCCCTATGGTTAATCCGGCCCTGCCTTTAATATACCCAAAGCTTGGGTGCTGCTGCGCTGAAGCCTGGCACGCCCTTACTGTACATTGACTATGTGTATGGCCCAGTACACTCCCTGTTCCGCCCATGAAATCGTAGTCTGTCGTAAGGCTCTTTTGCACTTGAAGATTAATTGGATGTTCTTGCGTTCACTGACGTATAGTCCAGTTCTGAGCATGGTCAGACCAATTTTATGCGGTATATAGCGGCATTTAAGTTCCTTGATGTATCAGGTGAACCTGATATGTTGGTGCTCTAGGCATCTGTCTTGGTTCACCTAATGGAAACACCAACCCTAACAATTCACAGGCATGTACAGGGGCAGGCTGGGCTGGGGGGCAAGGGGGCATCTGCCCCCTGGGGCCAGTCCCTTAGTGCGTTAATTTGGGCTGGGTCACTAGGCCACCTGCATTTTTTTTCCTTTATAAAATGCAGTTGGCTGCTCAGTCGAGTCTTGCCTTCCATCTAAGATTTGCCAGCCCTCCCCTGGGCATGTACACATGAGATCCAATCTTATCAATTTTCACACAAAATATTCAACTGAATATGATCACTTTATCAATCAATATGTCTTCAATTGTTAACCACACACATAGATTTTTAAACAATTTGAAACCCCTGTATGCTGTGTGCTCTGGGGCTACAAATGTAAATTAGAAAGTGTGTAAATGAAGTCTTCTATTTTTATTCTGTAACACAACACCCTTACCCACACCTGCTTTTATGCCACCAGGCAGGAAAGACCCCCCACCCTTACACAGCTTGCCCCAGTTTAGCTTCGGCAGTGTGGTGTTGCCGTCCCTCAGCTGCCGACATGCATTCCACCATTTAGCTTCCACTTGGGGGTGTTGTCCACCCCCCCTCCTGAGTCCACGCATATTGCTCATGCCCTATCTCTTCCCCCCCACTCACCACCAGCCATCCACTGCACCCCCCTCACCTCATAATGCTCCCTTCCCCACCCGCCTGACATTTACATTCTGTACCCTCAGGGAGAATTTTTGGGTACCTCAGACTAGATGGCCAGTGGATAAATTGTCAGAGGTCATTTCCTGGATCTGCTGGAGGGGTAGTAGTCCTGCCCCCATTGTGAGGAGACTGCTCAAAAAGCTTAATAGGGCCACTGGCCATGTCATTAGAGAGAACATTGGGAAGGGGAGAGGCTGAACAGAACGGGGGGGGGGGGGGGGTGGCTGAAATAACAGGGTGGTTGAAGAGGTGCTATAGAGAACAAGGAGTGGGGATTCTGGGGGCTGCGGGTTTAGAGAGAAGGTGTGATTTTTTTTTGAGGTGCATAAATATATGGTACATATATACTATAAAGCATTTTAAGTAATTAAATATAATTATAAAAGTATTCAAAAGTTGTGATGTCTTTATTAGCAATTATAGTCTTTATTAAATGTGGAGGAATTTCTAAGCTATTAATGTGATTTTGGGGCTGGTGAGATAGATTTACCTAATAAATGGGAATGCTGTTAATTTAATGTTGGGGCTGGTTTACATGAAGGAGGCTCATATATTAACCATGAATACTATTATTTTCACGTTATGCTGGTTAGGGGAAAGTAAGCCTAATTATTAAATGTGGGTGCTATTAATTTAATGTCAGGGCTGTTTGGAGAGAAATAGGCATATTTATTAAATCTGAAATCTATTAATTAACTCCTGGGTTGATTGGAAGAATGGAAGGCTGTTTGTTAAACAAAAAACTCTACTGATTAATGTCCAGCTGGTTTAGGGGAAGGGAGGCCTAGATTGTTCATTCACTGCTCAGCTTTCCAGGAGGTGAATAATAAATGTCTCATTTTCAAACAGTGCCTCAACATTCTAAGATCCGACCAAGCAGCAAGAGAACTTAAGACACCAGCAGCAGCTCCAGGTAGTCAAAGCTACAAGAACAGGTAGGAGAGTACAACACAGAGTTGGATAATGGTCTCGAGCTTATAGAAGGCTAGTTTTAATGGTCCTTATTATGATTTTGGCCTGCAGTACCTCTGTACTCCCAGAGGTGCTGCTGTTATACCTGGACAGTTTTGCCTGCATAGTGTTAAGCCCTCATCAATTGAGCTGGATTGTGATCACCTGAGTCTGGCCTTTTAAAGCCTTTTTCCTACAGACTGATGCCAGTTCGTTTGTGTTTGCTTCTGCTGGTCTTCTGTGAAACTCCTGTTTGCATCATGACTTCTCCATCGCATTTGACTCCTGCTTTGTTCCTACATTTTGCACCTCCTCTTGTGACCCAGACCCCGGCTATGTTTGACTTTGCTCCTGTCTACTACCTGGCTTTGTTGTGGATCTCTCGACTTCTGACCCTGGCGTGTCTGAACCTCTTTGTCACGGCTCTCAGGTGGATTCCACAATATAATTGCACAGAAACAATGATGCTGGTAAACTTAAATATTTATTGTGAATACAGACAGGGGTGGATCTCAGTGGCTGAAGGGCCAGGCAAGGCAAGAAACAAAATGTCCAGAAATAATATTGAAAACAAAAGTCTTTTAAACTTGCCAGGCTCCAGAGATGCAGAGTTAAGTCAGAGTCCAAAATCCAGGTAATTATAAATAAATCCAGAGCTGTAACATAAACAGAGTTCCAGAGCTGAAACACATGCAGATATCCAGAGCTGTAACACAAACAATGAACCAGCAGGGAATGATTGCCAGGGTCAGTCTTTATGGTCTGATGATCAGCAAAACACTAAACAGCTGAGTGAGGACACACAATCCACATAGCGGCCACTAGTGGGTAAAACTTAGAACTGCACCCGTAGGGACTTAGTGCAGAAAAGCATCAGGCCATAGCACTCTTTTTACCTGATTCTCCCATGGATCATCCAGTGTCTCCTGCTTCATCTGCTAAACTTGGTTATCATTGTATCCTGTTTGATTTGCTAAACCTAGTCATCATGCTATCCTGTTCTGCTATTCACCTTTTGTGTCTAGGATTCTGCATTTTTTTATTATACATGTTTTACTGCTATCTTGAACCTGCTGCTTCTATGACCTGTGCTTACTATTAACCATTGACTGCACCTATGTATTAGCTGTGTGACAATAAAAATAATAATAATAAGATGCCTGGGAAGAGGGTGTGTGTGCCAGTATTAATATCTATTTATCTTTTAATTTATAAAGCACTTATGCATTAAACAGCGCTGTTCGTTTAGGAGAGTGCTTCCCAACTCCAGGTCCTCAAGTACTTCTAACAGTGCTTGTTTTCCATATCTCTTTGCTGGAGCACAGTTGTATTCATTAATGACTGATGCATTTTGAAAGATCCACGGGTGGTACTAATTATTTCACTTGTGACCTGGAAAACCTGCACTGTTAGGGGTCCCCGAGGGCTGGGTTTGGAAAACACTGGTTTAGGGGGAAATGAACGGGTCTACAATCTAAGAGTTGTGGGGATCACTTGATACATAAGGTAGTGGAATATCAATTGTTGCTGCTGGTGGGGTAAGTGTATTGTAAGCCAACAGCATTACCAGCTGCCAATAAAGCAGACATTAGCGATTGACATTTCTATGCAGCTACTGCATACTTGCCAACTCTGCCACGAATGTCCGTGAGACTCCTGTATTCCGAGTAGGTCTCCTGGACTTCCAGGAGAGTATGGTAGCCTCTTGCATCAGAATTATATCCAAAAAATCGCGGCATTTGGACAGGCCCCCCGCTGTAAAATGCTGCGTTTTCAACTTTGTCACAGGGGCGGGGCCAAAATGGCGCGATTTGCGTAGCCCCACCCCCGAAATGCCCACCTCACCCAGCCAGCTCCCGGATGCTGACTTAAGAAAGTCGGCAAGTATGAGCTACCGGTGGTATACCATTATTGGACCTGGGCAAGACTGAGGAAGGCGGAAAAACATAACATGAACAGGTCACTGTCACGATATAAATTTGAAAACAAACAATTTCCCACTGCTTTCACACATTGTTAACTGTTTTACAGAGCTGATTTAAAGTGCAGAGATCACTAGCTGTCGCTCACATGCTACAAATTTTATGTATCAAAAATCTGTATAACAGAAGTTAACTGTATATAGCAATATTTTTAATATAAACAATGATATTTGTTTCAGTAGAACCACTTCTGCTGATTTAGCTGCAGACTGTAACAAGTGTCATTAGTTCCACCCTGTTTGACACCTATAGGTTACACATAGATAGCACCCATAGGGGCCTATTTAAGAAGCCCTAAACCATGTGGAAATTGTTTTTTCTGCATGGATTAGGAATTTTTAAGTAAAATAGGAATCTAAGAATAGCCTAACGCAGGATATATCAGAGATATAACTTCATAAGAAAAAAGCCATTGCTGGGACAACCTCCTATCGGATGCAGTGTTCCGACATAACTTCAGTAGTTCATTGCCTTGAAAAGTCGTCTATCATCATTGCAATAACAGATGATATTTAACAGGGAAATAATACGAAAAATATTAAATAGGCCCCTTAGTTTTCACAATCTTCTGCTGTATTACTCTAGGGTCAGAAGAGCCCTTTAAGGTGGCCAAGATACAGCACTGAAGAACTGAGATCACTGATTCTCTGTCATTCTTTCTGTTTGTTACACTGACAAACCTGTGTTTATTCTTCTAGCCAATTATGTCTGCTGCACACACTAAAACCAGGTCCCATGGTTAGAGAAAGACATATGTTTCCAGAATCAGGAAGAAACTATCTAAGGATTTACTTCAGACTTTGATATAATTGTGAGTGTTGACCCATTTCTGTTTACTCATCGGAGAGCCTGGAACTAACACTGGTTGGATGGTTGGTTATATTAAACAGCATTTTAATTGCTAAAACCATACTTTTTAGACATTCACTTTGATATCCAGCTGAAAATAACTTGTGAAGTTTGAATACATTACTTAGGTTAATTTAAATTTTGCAATCACATCCTATAGGGAAATAATCGTGGAAAAAAAGATAAAATATGGAATTAGTGATTATGCTTAACATTAACTGATGCTGGTAGCAATGGTGAAAAAAACCAGATTGAAATACTAAATAGCCAAGCAGCTTGCATCTGCTCTGTTCTACCAGCTTCTGATTTTCTGCCTTGCTTTAATACAATATATTATAATTCTGATTATCTTAATTTATTTCTAAAGGACAGATTTATATTAATTTTAGATGTACCATACACAAAGACATGTTGACAATGAGGCATTCACCCCTTGCCCACAAGGGTTTTTTATAGTATCAGATAGAGGTTCTGCTGAAATAGCCTCTATTTCAGGACTCTGGTCCCCTACAATCTATTTCAAGTAAGTCACTTTAATAATGTCTAGTGTGGCAAAAAGGGCAGTTTTCCTTGGCTTGTTAAGAAAGAGGCTGATAGTTTATCACAGAGTCTGTAGGCTCATGCTGCAGACAGGGTTAATTCCTTGCACTCCTCTAAACACAGGGTACAGGTACACATGGGTGTAATTAATTCCTTGTTTTTTTAGTGCTGGGGAGAAAATATATAAAGGTGCTTCTGGCCGATGACTAGTTAGATAACCAAATGATAGCCACATGCAGGGTTGAGGGAAATTCTATTTGTTTTTGTTTGCTGGAACTGCACATCTTGCTGACTGAACCATCCTGACACATCTGAATAAAAATTCAGTAGAAGTGGTTCAGTGGGCAGAGTAACAGCTGTCTGCCGTGTTTATCACAAGTGGTGTCATTGTGGGATTAAAAAATGATAGTAAGATCCGGTTGCTCACCCAGCCAACAAACCTAGGGGGGTGAGTGATGCAAAAGTCTGGTTATTTACTCCTTCTGCAAATGTGGAAAATGTATAGGTGATTAATCACAAAGCAAATATATATAATTGCTTGTTGATTGTAAGTGTGATTTACAGGTGAAACAAACCTTTATCACAAGTAAAACTGCTAATGTATGCTTAGGGAAGCAAAATAACGCTTTCCTACACACCAAGACACTGTAATGGAGGATCTTCTGAGGACTTTGGTGAACGTGGCCACTTTGGCCCAGATAGAGGTCAGCGCTTCCATGATTGACGCTTTGTCAAGGATAAAGCAGTTAGTTCACAGCTGGCAGAGCTCTTCAAAGTGTTAAGGAACTGGTTGCAGCCAGGAACCAATTCACCTGGCTGTATGGTGAAGATTCTAGCAATTTATCATTTTGTCTGTGGGCTTGACCGAACCTTACAGTGGTGGTTGCTACAAGTGAACCCACAATCTTATGAGGAGATTGCTATGGTGATAGACCATTTTTTCTGCACTACACGTGGTAAAATACTCACGCACACTCTGGCACTCTAACATTTAGTTATTTATATATTTCAAATATAAATTGGTTCCATTCCACAGTGATTTATGAGCAGATAGTATTTAGTTTATTATTAGTTTATATATTATGATTATATGTACACTTTAGTGTTATTTGAGGTTCAGGTTGCAGGAACCGTGTCATGTATCATTTAAATCTCCTATTCATCAGCAGTTGTCCGGTTCAGTCGCCGAAGAGATCGCACATTGCATACACTAGTTATTGATGTTAGGGAATAAATGATCAGAGTGATACCAACTGTAAAATGCTAATAGACTAGTTGAAACTGGAGTCTTGGCGGGAAAGACAGAGCACAACCCCTGGAGAGATGACTCCCACCTTTGGATATTTTCGCTTGAACTGGCCTATGACCTGCAGCACACTGGACCTTCCTGATACCTGGACCAATAGAAGCGAGCCACACCATCTGCATTGTTTTCACTGTAACACTGAGTGTATATAATACAGATCTAGCTGGTATTAGCCCAGTCATCTCTGACCACAGTATTCTGGAGTGAAGTACTGTAAGCTGGTACCAGCGGAGCGCAGCGAAGGGCGCGGCGGTATGTATGTATCTTTTGGTATTGGCTGTGCTGTATTATAATTATGTATTGAACTGCTAAATTTTGCATCTGCTAAAATAAATTACTTTGTGCTTTGGAAACACAACACAATCGCTTAGACAATGCTTATTTGTAAACAATAGAATTACTTTAATAGTCCCATGGGAAAATAACTCTGCATGTGGTGCAGTGTTAGGCAGGTTACTCACAGATGGAGGGGCACTGCACAACACTGGAAAGTTGTAGGATTTTAAGAACTTAAATCAAAGACCTAGAATGTCTTCCAGTGACACTCCTAACCATAATGCAATGAGAAGGGAGCAAAAGCAGTATTTCAGTGGCAGGAGCCTGGAATAATGGCAATAAAACAGGACTGCTGGAGACAAGTGAACTCTGCCTTGATCCCTGAGGTGCATCTGGGACCTCTTATTCCCTCTTTGCTGGCATCTTGCTTTCTCTTTTGCTCTGGACTGGTATCTGTCTCTCTCTTTTCACTTTGTACAGCAGTTGGGTTCCATCTGCCTCTTTCTCAGCATGTACAGCATGCTTGACCAGCTATTTTATGACAATGATAAACTCCCTTATGGGATTGGCACTCCCCTCTAATAGTCTTCCAGTCTTGCCTGACAAGTTGATAGCCTTCTTTATTAAACCGGTAGCCTTGTCTTTTAGTGTAAAAGCTTGGTCTATGATTCTGTCAGCTTGCTCTGTAATAGGGTCAATTTGGTGTCGACCAATCGACCTGCGGAGCAGCACTAACCTTCCCAACAACCTCCTCACAAGCACCTTAAGAAGACCTAATTTGAGGTGGTTGAAACACATTGGATAATAACGGCATTTTCTGTTTCTATAAAGAACTTCTCTACCACCAAAGTAACATTGAGTGGATGAGCTTCACATGATACCCCATGGACAATTTCCTACATCATTTTAATCACTGAGAATGCTTCATCCCCTGTCTGGTAGGGAGTTTTTAGCACAAATATTGCTGGATACATGTTTTATGGTATATGTTATGTATTATTTATTAAAAGGAGTTTTATTTTAAAAGCAATATTACACTAGGTTTACTTTTTGTTTTCTTTAATTCTATACATCTAATAACTGAACAATCTTGGAAAGAGAACAAGTGGATATGAGAATCTGGTAGAACACACACTCCCATAGACTTTACACAATGCTCTACATAAATAAAGTTCTAGTAAGTGTATTTATGTAGGTCCTGGCCAATCAGCTGCTTTGTAGAAATCATGTGAACAGAAAGTGCAACTGATCAGCTGCTGGGTAGAAATCATGGGAGCAGAGACTGTTGACTGCTTAGCTGCTAAGTAATGAGCAGTGATGAGTCTAGCAAAAGCTGATAATCAGTTGCAATGTGGAATCCTCATTAGCAGTTCAGGAAGCAGGGTGAGTAAGTTTGCTCACCAACAGACACACAACAACTCTGATATTCATCAAAATCTGGAATGTATTTCTGAGACAACAGAGCAGAAAAACAAAACACAGAGCAGCAATAACATAACACTTTGATGGCTTCGGCAAACTTATTATGAGAAGGGAGATCAGACAGGCTTCTGACCTCTAAACTTCATGCCAAAATCTTTACCTGCAAATCCCTGGTCTTCTGAATCACTAGAAGCTAGAATCTCTGTCATCCATGCCGAAGGCAAAGATCCATATAATTGTGCTAGTTATTATCCTATCTCCCTTTTAAATGATATCAAACTCTATGTTAAGATTCAAGCAAATAGAATGCATATGATCATCCCTGCTTTACTCCACTATGAACATGTGGGCTTCTTTCAGGGCAGACATGCGAGAGAAAACATGTGGAAGGCTATTGATCTAATACTAGAGATGCTCACTGACCCCCGTGTTTTGGTTTTGGTTTTGGATCTGGATTACCGTCGTGTTTTGGTTTTGGTTTAGCCAAACCGTCATTGTGTGATTTGGTTTTGGTTTTGTTTTGCTATTTTGTTTAAAAATCAATGTTTTTGGGCATAAAATAACCAAATTTAGGGTTCCACCTGTTTCTTGGATAAGTAATGTAATTGTTAAGCTAATAAATTATCCAAAAAACAGTTTAATTCCTGGTAGGCCGTCATTAATTCGACACACAAACCAGATTGTCTTCCTCTCCATCTATGAATATTGGCAATGCAGCCATCGTCTTTGGATGTATATTACACCCTACACTTATACTTAAATATGTAAAGAAATGGACAAAGGCAGTTTGGTTTCAGTCTCTCTAGGCCCCCCTCCACTTGTATAAAATACCAAATAATTCAGCCGTTATAGACTGTACAATATTAGTTAAAATGGAGACAGCCAGTTTTGTTTCTGGTTTCAAGTTTGTAAATGGGTTTCCAAATTGCCAGCTTTTCTTCCCAGTAAGGAAAGGGACTGTCTGACATTTCCATATCAATTACCTCTTGAAAATAATCCTCCACCATCCTTTGCATGTTAATACTCATATTGGATGGAGTTATGGGCAAGGTCCCACATTTTTTTGAAAAATCCTTCAAACCAGCCCAGATATTAAACTGTTCTGGTCTGCCCTCTGTGTCTTCCCTGCTTCTTTTTTGAAAATTCAATTTTTTTACGAGCAGCAGCTGCTTGAGAAACTTAAGGAGGACACGTCGGCAAGCCAAGGCCCAGTTCAGCGGACAACTTGCTTAGCAATAGCTCCTTGCAAAAGTTCACATCTCGTTCATTTTGAAGTAAAGACTCAATGTAGGTCTTAAACCTTGGATCAAGCACAGTGGCCAAAACGTACTGATCCGAGTTCAAGATCTTAATAACTCGAGGATCATTGTGAAGCGAATTAAGTACTTGATCGACAAGGCCAACATACTTTGCGGAATTGCTTGCTTTCATCTCCTCCTTCAGTTTCTCAAGCTGCTTTTCCAATAGTCTAATTAAAGGAATGACTTGGCTCAAACTAGCACAATCTGCACTCACTTCACACGTCACAACTTCAAATGGTTTCAGCACCTTGCACAGCACTGAAAGGATTCCCCACTGTGCAAGAGTGAAATACATCCCCCCTCCTTTCCCAATGTCATGGCTTGTGCAATACGCTTGGATGGCTTTTTGCTGTTCCTCCATCCTCTGCAGCATGTACAGCGTGGAATTCCACCTAGTTACCACCGCTTGCGTAAGTTGGTGGCAGGGCAAGTTAAACTTCTCTTGGAGCTGCTGCAATCTCCTACATGCTGTGGCAGAATGCCTGAAATGGCCTGAAATCTTACGGGCCACCGAAAGCATCTCCTGCACCTCATGGTTATTTCGTAGGAAGCTCTGCACCACCAAGTTTATGGTGTGCGCAAAACAGGGAATGTGCTGGAAATCACCCCGCTGTAATGCTCACACTACATTGTTGGCGTTATCAGAAATGACATATCCTGGGGAGAGTCCAAGTGGTATAAGCCATGTATCAATCACATCTCTTGGTTTGCGTAACAAATTGTCAGCTGTATGCCTGTTAGTGAAGCCGGTGATGCAAAGAGTGGCCTGCCTGTGACAAATGTTACGTAGTGGTGTTCATGCTGCTGCTGGTCCTGCTGGTGGTGAATGACCAACCCAGTGGACTGTCAAAGTCATATAGTCTTTGGTTTGACCATTTCCACTTGTCCACATATCTGTGGTTAAGTGGACAGTGGGCAGAATGGCATTTTTCAGCGCAATCTCTATATTTGTACACACTTTTTGGTAGAGTTGTGGAATAGCTTTACGTGAAAATTGGTGTCGCAATGGAATTCTGTAACGCGGACACAAAACCTCAATTAACTTTGAAAAACCAGCTGCGTTTTTTGTGGATATTGGATGCAGATCTAACACTAACATGGCAGCCATGGCATCTGTGATTCGCTTGGCGACTGGGTGACTGCTGTCATATTTGCTTCCCCTAGCAAATGATTGTTTTACAGTTAATTGTTGAAATGTAGGACTGCTCTTTTTCTTGGCCTTCCTCTGGGCTGACGATTCACCCCCAGCAGCAGCAACAGCAGCAGCGGTGGGACTAACGCTTTCTTCAGAGGAATCAATAATAGTGCAGGAGTCATCCAGCCTTAATAAGTGGGATCCAGGGCTAACTCCGAGCGCTACTGAGGATATTGATGATGATGGTGTGATGGGTGTATTTTGTAATCGTCGGGATGTCGGTGACCGGAGGGTCCTAGCCGATGATGGAGTGCTTGTAATTTTTTTGGAAGAACTTTCAGCTTTTCCCAACACTTTGCCATGAACTCTCGTCAAATGGCATAACATAGACGAGGTTCCAAGATGGTTAAGGTCCTTCCCTTGACTGACTGTGGCTTGACATACACTACAAATGGCTATACAGTTGTTGTCTGGATTGGGGTAGAAATTATTCCACACATAAGAAGTGGATTTTTTTGTTTTATGGCCTGGCATGACAATGGCCTTTTTCTTGTCACCTGCCAGAACTGCTGCCACTGGTGCAGGACTTACACAAACAACCTCATCCTCATCAACATCCTCATTAGTGCCCTCGTCGCCTTCACAAATCTCCCCCTCATCCTCTTCTATTTCCATAGTGGCATCTTCAATTTGTGTATCACCGGCTACACTCGGGCTGTTCAGGCACACATCAGCAGAACTGCTGAAAGGGTCCCTCTTTATGGGTACACTAACAGAATGCTCACGATTAGACATCCCACTGCTGGATGGACTCTCCACAGGGATTGGTGTCATTTGTGATTCAGAGCAAACATTTTCCTCTAATGCCTTACTATTATCTTGCAGCTTGGCTTTGACGCGTAACAGTAGTTGTGCACCACTTTTAGGCTCGGTAACATTTTTTGATCTGCCACTAATAGAGAAAGGTGAAGGCCTCATTCTCTCTTTGCCACTGCGTGTGTAGAATGGCATTTTGGCATATTTTTTTTTATCGGCACTTAACTTTTCCTCAGTTACACTTTTTTTTCGCTTCAGCACGGTAAAATTTTTTGGGGTGTGTGTTTTTTTGACTGATTTCAAACGACTGTGTAGTTTGACATCGCCTTTCCCAGATGACATACTGGGAACACTACCATCAGGATTGGTGACAGCACCTGGTTGCTCATTCTGTTCATATGTGGACTGCTTTGAATCCATTCTGAGCCCAAAGCACTTGTAGTGCTAAATATTGTTTTAGATACTGCTGACAAATAGGACTTTTGACAGCCAGAAAAATGTATGCAAAAAAAATGGGGGACACCCCAAAAGCACTTGGGAGTGCTAAATATATTTTTTTGACACTGCTGCCAAATAGGACTTTTGACAGCCAGAAAAATTAATGCAAAAGAATGGGGGACACCCCAAAAGCACTTGGAGTGCCAGAAACCCTTCTCTCTTCTCCTCTTACTGCTGTAACAACTGGTATTAAGATTAGAATGGTATTGAATAGAAACAATAATGTGTCCAATTACTGCTCTGTCCCTGCGCTGATTTAGCCAGTGTGACCTAACCCTACTTTCTCCCTCTGTTAAATGGTGATGGATTGCTGTGGAGGCTGGTATTTATGCTTTTCAAATCTGACATTTTGCCTCGATTTCGAACGGGCAGGAGAGTATCGAGCGTGCTCGGGTTGGTACTCGGATAGGCTAAATTCGGTATGATTCGAATCTCGGGGAACCGAGCACGCCCATCTCTATCTTATACACATTTTAAACTCCCCAAAAAATGGGCAATGATTTACTCCTTCGCTGCAGAGAAAGCTTTTGACAGGACATTGTGTCAATTTATGAACCAGACTCTACAACACTTTGGACTGTTGAGAAGTTTTCTCACAGGTATCAGGACCCTCTGTACCTGTCCCCCCACGAAGGCTATTATCAGTGGCATCGACCTCTGGCCCAGTCTTCACCAATATCGTCACTAGACAGGGCTGCCTGCTCTCCAACCCATATTTCTTTCCCAAATCTCTTTGAGATTAGGGATACAAACAGTAAATTATTCGGTTATAAAATAAACTACTCAAAGTCTGAGGTGATGCTTCTAAACGCCCCCCATTCATGAACAACTGTCCCTCAACTCCAACTTTGACTTCAAATATTTAGAAGTTTATATTACCTGCTCATATGTGGGATGTGGTTAACTGTGCTCCCTTGTGAGTGGTATATATAGCATAGCTACCTAAAGGAGAAAAGTACGGGTGACCCCCTATACCTCAATATATAGGATTGTATGCATTAGGATCTCCTTGGTGCTAGTAGAAGAGATGAGAGTGAGTATCTAGATGACTGGTGTAAATGTAACCATGGATACAATGCAGTTTATATGTTAGAACAATTGATTAAAAATAAAGTCAGAATGCACCTGCGTATATCAAACGTGCACCTGGCCAGGTGTCAGGCGCCATCCCGCGATCTCTCCGGGACGGTCTCCTGTGCCAAATACTATCACTTCTGGCCGCCCGACTCCACTGCCTACACGCGGATCCCATTGCTAGGCAACGGGACGCTACCCAGCGCTAGCTATGAGAGCGCCGCCATTCTCTGCCCTCCTATTGGCCCAGCACACTATTTAAGGCACTTCCTGGCCTACCACCTGTTCCAGAGCATCAGGTCTTACCTGCCTCCAGCGTTCCAGTGTTCCAGTATTTAGCCTGTTCCTGACTCTTCTTGCCTGTCTGTGACCCTTTTGACCCGGACCATTTTGACTACACCTTTGGATCTCCCTGTTGTACTGCGCTTCCAGAACGTTACCGACCCGGCTTATCTCACCATCCCTCCGGATATTCCTTGTGTACTTCCATTTGCTAGCACAGTTACCAACCCGACTTGTCTCACGTGCCTCGCTAGCCGACTTGTGGGAGGGCTGCGACCTGCGTGTCTCCTGCACCGGAGTCTATCCCTCCTTGCGGGGGTCCCTGGTGAATACCAGGGGCACGTTAGATTCCGCACCTTCTTCCGAGTAGTGCCAACGATAGTAATTACGCAATGCATAGTCGTGACACCAGGATACAGCTATATCATGTAGAAAAACCTTCTTTGTATTAATAAAGAACAATATATCAGATATAAACAACCAGTGTAAGGGTATGGCTTTGTAGGTAACTCAGTACATGTTGGAGAGATGCACTTAGCAATGTCTCTGGTGTATAAATGGTAAACTGTGTGATAGATCAAAATATAGTTCTTAGGAAGCAAACTAGGTGATCTCATAGCTGGTAGAATCTGTGGTAAATCATCATGTATTGATGACAAATGTATAAATATAGTCACTGTTAGGACCATGGCTATTTGACAAGCTTCTAGAACCAGACTGGTAGAGATCTTCTCCTATATCAGCTGCCTTTCCTGTAGAATTAATATGTGCAGAGGTACTCGGATGCCCCCAGGACTTAGCTCTATAGTAGCAGAAGCTTATGAAGCTAACCATAGCGCTAGGTAGAAAGTAACCAGAATACAGGAGACGGGTACCAGAGGCAGTGCAAGCTCGTGGGTCAGAAGCAAGCAGGATAGCCGAAGGACAGGCAAAAGGTCAAGGCAGGTTGCATGCATGGGTAATGAAAAAACAGGCAATGGTCAAAAGGGCACAGGAGTTCAAGCAGGGTCCAAAATCAAGCCAAAGGGTCACATCAGTGGTCAAATCCAAGGTAACAGAGATACACAGGGGGGAGCTGGTCAGCAATATATGCAAGCATAGAGAGCACTATAACTGTCAGGGAGGCTAAGCCCATGGCAGGTGATCAGGCTCATGAGGCTGTTATTAATTACTTTGCAAAATGCATGAGCCCTGCTGTCAGATTAGCCGGGCAGCAGTGGTGAATAAAAGGGCGTCCTGGCTGTTGCCCTGGTGACAGCCGGGATGAGGAATCCAGAAGTGTCATTCCGGTTGCGGCCACTAATAATTGTAGATGTCGCCACAGCAGCCAGTCGTAACAGTTACAACAGTTAATTACTGTCACGAACTGGGTAATTGGAAGGCCTCACCTGCTGGTATCAGCGCTGCTATGTAAGGAGTTTTGTACTTGCTGCTGGGATGTGTCGGTCGCAGCTCTCCCAGGTAGCTACCAGCAAGGTGTGGTGAATAATCATAGTCAACAATCCGGGGTCAAACCAGGCAAGAAGGTACCGAGGAGTCAGGCAAGAGAGTAGACAGGGAGCCAGTGGTCAAAGCCAGGAGATCCAAACAAGAGCCAGGGAGAATCCGAAGAGAGTGGTCAGGCAAGCAGGGGTCAAATCCGGGAAGACTAATAACAAAGCATAGGGGCAAACAGGAGCCAAGAGACTGGAGACTAGAAGGAGACTAGATACTCTGGCACCCTAGTGGTGCCAGAGTCTAGTTTATATACTGGTGCTCCCTTTCTCACTGGTGGACGTGGAAGTCAGCGGTCAGCTGGTCTGACTGCCGACAGGAAATGCCACTTGGCGTCTCCTTTGCCTAGCAACGGAGACGCGATGTTCGCACCCTAACTTCCTCCCCTGGCCGGAAGTGACCTCCCATTGCTAGGCAACGGGGCGAGCGGCTAGAGAGAGGGCGTCCATCTCTGGGCACCAGGTAAGAGTGCGGGACGGCGCCTGACAGTACATACCCCCTTCTCCACTGAAAAGGTGCGACCTTCAAGGATTACTTCTTGATAAAATTAGCCAGAAGACGAGGGGCATGAAGATCCTCCTTAAATACCCACGACCGTTCTTCGGGTCCAAAACCTTTCCAATGGACCAGGTACTGGGGGTGCCCACGGAAGTTACGGGTTTCCAAAATATGGCTGATCTCATATTCGTCACCGGTGGCAGTAAATAGAGGCTGAGAAGTCTTGTGGGAGAATCTGTTGAGAACCAATGGTTTCAGCAAGGAAACATGGAAGATGTTGTTAATCTTCAGAGACGGAGGGAGATGCAATTTGTAGGTTACTGAGTTAATGACCTGTGTCACCGGAAATGGCCCGATGAATTGTGGAGTAAGTTTCATCGAAGGTACCCGGAGGCTAAGATTCCGTGTGGAGAGCCACACTTTATCACCAATATGGAGGATTGGAACAACTCTACGATGACGAACAGCGGCTTGTTTATATTGTTGAGATGCTTTGAACAGGTTTTCTTTAGTTGATGTCCAGATGTGAGCCAAATCTTGGACAAGAGAGTGGGCGGCAGGAACAGAAGGTGCCGAAGGACGAGAGAAATCAGGAAGGATGGGGTGGGCACCAGATACTGTAAAGAAGTGGGAGGATCTGGTGGAATCATATATGTGATTGTTATGGGTGAACTCTGCTCAGGGGAGCAAATTGCACCAGTCATCTTGATACCGGAGGCGAAACAGCGGAGAAACATCTCAAAATCCTAATTTATACGCTCCGTCTGGCCATTGGCGTGGGGGTGATACCCCAAGGAAAACTTTAAGTTGATTCCAAGATCCTTACAGAAAGCCCTTCAGAAGCTAGATATAAATTGTACCCCACGGTCTGATATACTCTCTTGAGGGAAACCGTGGAGCAGGAACACCTCTTTTATAAAAACTTGAGCCAGCTTAGGGGCAGAATGCAGGCCCTTAAGGGGTACAAAGTGGGCCATTTTCAAAAACCTAACGACAATCACCCAAATGGTGTTGAAACCTTCACTGGGCAGCAAATTAATGAAGTCCATGGAAATACTAGTCCAGGGGCGCTCAGGCTCGGGTAGAGGCAGGAGCAACCCAGAGCGAGGGAACCTAGGAATCTTGTTTTGGGCACATATCTCACAAGAATCTATGAAGTCCTTGAGATTCGATCGGAGCGTAGGCCACCAGTAGCTCTGGGATAGGAGAGAACAATATTTTTTAAATCCGGTATGGCCAGCAAATTTTGTAGCATGGGCCCAATGGAGAGCTTTCAAGTGAAGGTGGGGTTCCAAGTAGGAACAGCCAACTGGGGGAGTTTTGGCTCTGGTCAGTGCAATTATGCTGGAGGTTTCAAAAATGTGAGGAGGTTCGGCTGCAGGTGCCCCATCAGATTCGTCGATGGACAGGGAAAGAACATCTGTCCGAGAATTCTGAGTACCAGAGCGAAGCGTGAGTTTCAAATCAAATCGAGCAAAGAAAGAGGACCAGCTTGCCTGACGAGGATTTAGGCAGCGCGCCTCCCGGAGGTAGATTAAATTTTTATGGTCAGTGAAGACGGTCACTGGGTGCCTTGCTCCTTCGAAAAGGTGACGCCATTCCTCCAGTGCTAACTTGATGGAAAGTAATTCTTTATCCCTGATGCCATAATTGCGTTCAGATGTGGAGGATTTCTTGGAGTAGAATCCACAAGGAAGAAAAATACCAGAGGGAGATCTCTGAGAAAGGACAGCTCCGACCCCGACAGATGATGCGTCCACTTCTAGAAAGAAAGGTTCCTTTTGGTTCGGTTGAGTTAGGACAGGAGCAGACACAAAGGCTTCTTTCTAGGAGGTAAATGAAGAGATGGCCTCCGGAGGCCAAACCTTCGGATTTGCTGATCTTCGGGTGAGAGCTGTGATGGGAGCAATCAACGTGGAAAACTGATTAATGAACTGTCGATAATAGTTGATGAAACCAATGAAACGTTGAACAGCTTTTAGGTTTAGAGGTCGAGGCCAATTGGTGATAGCAGAAACCTTCTCTGGATCCATCTCCAATCCAGAACCAGAGACAATATACCCCAGGAAAGGTATTTGAGGAACTTCAAAGATACATTTTTCAAGCTTGCAAAAGAGTTTGTTTTACCGTAATCGGGATAGGACCTCTCTAACATGAGAATGGTGGGAAACGATATCGGAGGAAAAGATCAATATATCGTCTAGGTAGACTACCACTGAGTTGTAGAGAAGATTCCTGAAGATCTCATTAGCCAAAGACTGAAATACAGCTAGGGCATTGCATAATCCGAAGGGCATGACGAGGTACTCGTAGTGTCCGTCTTGAGTACTAAAAGCAGTCTTCCACTCATCCCCCTCATGAATCCGGATCAAATTATAAGCACCCTGCAAGTCAAGTTTAGAAAAAATCTTTGAGCCACTGATACGATTAAAGAGTTTAGCAATGAGGGGGAGCGGATATATGTTCTTTATGGTAATGGCATTAAGCTGTCGATAGGTTCCATCTTTTTCCTTCACAAAGAAGAAACCTGCTCCAGCTGGAGTAGAGGACCTACTGATGAAACCATGTTGCAAATTCTCTGTGATATACTGGGATATGGCCTGATCCTAGGAATAGGCTTCCCGGGTTGTAAATCAATAGGGCAATCCCACGGATGATGTGGAGGAAGGAGCTCAGAAGCAGCCTTGGAAAACACATCCAAAAAAAGAAGTGTAGGGAGCTGGAACCTCGGGGTGAGAGGGGTGCGTTAGGCACGACGTAGAGGAGAGGCGTAATTTCTTGCGTTCGACCATACATAAACATCTCTTGTGGCATTGAGGACCCCAGGAAGTGACCTGTGCAGATCTCCAATCGAACTGGGGCACATGTAATCTGAGCCATGGGAGACCTAGTATGACAGAATTTATCGACTGCGGTAGAACCAAAAATTTGATCCACTCAGAATGAAGGACCCCTACCATCAGCCGTACTGGAGAGGTAACCTTGGAAATGGAACCGTTAGTGACGCGATTCCCGTCCACGGCAGTTAGGAATAATGGCTGAGGTAAGTCACAAGTAGCTATTTGGAGTTGTGATGCCAGGGTGGCGGAGATGAAATTTCCGGCAGTGCCGGAATTCATGAAGGCACAGGTCAGTAGAAGGCCACTAGAAGAGTCCAGTGAGATGGTCATCAAAAAGTCTGGATTGGAGGTGGAGTAGGGAGTGGAGTCTAACTCCTAGAATGGCCTCCCTGTCACTGACTAGGAGGGAGCTTTTCCCGACCGTTTGGAACAGGAAACTAGTAGATGACCACCCTCTCCACAGTAAAGAGAGAAATTTTGCCTAAGTCTTCTCTCTCTTTCTTCTGGTGATAACCGGGAGCGACCTATTTGCATGGGCTCGTCCGGAGTGGCTGGGCCCGGGTTCTGGAACCAAGGGGCTAGGCGAGGGGAAAAGCGTCTGGCAGAGGATCTCTCTAGGGTACATTCCCGGAAGCGAAGGTCTACCCTATTACATAGGGAAATGAGGGAATCAAGATCTGCTGGGAGCTCACGGGAAACCAATTCATCCTTGATGAGATCCGAAAGGCCCTGCCAGAAGGTCGCCACGAGTGCCTCATCGTTTCATTTGAGCTCAAAAGCCAGGGTGCAAAATTGTACCGCATATTGACCAACAGTCTGGGAGCCTTGGCGTAGAGTGAGGAGACTGGAGGCTGCAGAAGAAACCCGACCTGGCTCATCAAATATTTTCCGAAATGCTGTAACGAAAGAGGAAACATTCTGAAGGAGGGGGTCATCTCGTTCCCACAGTGGTGAGGCCCATGCCAGGGCTTGTCCGGAAAGGAGCGCAATAATGAAAGCCACCTTGGAACGTTCAGTAGAAAAAGCCCCCGAATTGCATTAGAAATGGATGGAACATTGGTTCAGGAATCCCCGACATCTCTTAGAGTCCCCATCGAACTTCTCTGGCGTGGGCAGCCGCAGAGAGGAGGATGCAACTGACTCTGGAGCAGGAGTAGGGGGGTTGGCTCCAGATGAAGTGACGACAATGGATTGAGGAGCTGGTACCGAAGCTTGAAGGGAATCCAGATGGGTGGCTATACCCTGAATGCAGTGAAGCAGCTTGGCCTGCTCAGCGTCGTGTTGTTCAACATTTTGAGCCAAATGGAGCAACAGCTCCTGAGCGGAGGGTTCACCTTGGTCATCCAAGGTCATGGCCAGAGTATACTGTCACGAACTGGGTAGTTGGAAGGCCTCAGCTGCTGGTATCAGCGCTGCTACGTAAGGAGGCGCGGAGTCTAACCACTCCCCAGGTTTTCACCAGGGAACCCTGCAAGGAGTTTTGGACTTGGCTGCTGGGATGTCGGTCGCGGCCCTCCCAGGTAGCTACCAGCGAGGTCTGGTGAATAATCTTAGTCAACAATCTGGGGTCAAACCGAGCAGGCAAGAAGGTACCGAGGAGTCAGGCAAGAAGGTAGGCAGGGAGCCAGGGGTCAAAGCCAGGAGATCCAAACAAGAGCCAGGGAGAATCCGAAGAGAGTGGTCAGGCAAGCAGGGGTAAAATCCGGAAAGACTAATAACAAAGCACGGGGCAAACAGGAGCCAAGAGACTGGAGACTAGAAGGAGACTTAATACTCTGGCACCCTAGTGGTGCTCCCTGTTTCATTGGTGGACGTGGAGGTCGCCGGTCAGCTGGTCTGACCACCGACAGGAAGTGGCGCTTGGCGTCTCCGTTGCCTAGCAATGGAGACACGATGTTCGGGCGCATGGGGAGGTCACTCCACTGGCCGGAAGTGATGTCCCGTTGCTAGGCAACGGGGCGAGCGGCTGGAAAGAGGGCGTCCGTCCCCGACACCAGGTAAGAGTGCGGGACGGCGCCTGACAATTACTGATATCTCTATAGCCAATAGTATTAAAGTAATTCTATCATTTTCAAATAAGCATTGCATAGGCGATTGTATTGTGTTTCCAACGCACAAAGTGATTTATTTTAGCAGATGTAAAAAGTTAACAATTCAATACATTATTATTATATAATACAGTACAGTACAGCCAATACCAAAAGATACATACATACCGCTGCGCTACCACGGGCACCAGTGAACAGTAGTTCACCCTTGAATACTGTGGTCAGAGAATGACTGAAGCCTGGGAGCGCAGCTATGATTACATATACATTCAGTGTTACAGAGTGAACAACGCAGATGACGTGGCTTGCTTCTATAGGTCCAGACTTCGGGTGGGTCCAGGGTAAACAGGTCATAGGCTAGTTCAAACAACCCCCTCAAAGGCTGAGGTCAACATTCCAGATGATTCTCCCGCCCAGAAACCAGTTACAACTAGTCTATTAGCATTTTATAGTCTGCATCACATTAAAGGTTTACTCCCTAACATCAATAACTAGAGTATGCAATGTGCGACCTCTTCGCCGAATGCGCCGGACAGCTGCTGATGTAAAGGGGGTTAATATGATATCAGACATGACACATTTCCTATAACCTGAACCTTAAATAACACTGAAGTGTACATATAATCATAATATATAAACTAATAATAAACTAAATACTATCTGCTCATAAATTACTGTGTAACGGAACCAATATGAATATGAATTATATAAATAACTAAATGTTGTAATGCGAGTGTGTACGTGCGTATTTTACTGTGCGATCGCCGTGTAGCGTGGCATACTGAGTGCAATCAGCCAATAAAACAATATTAACCAATATACTTTCGTTCATCCAATTATACAACTTCGACAATAGGGTGTAAGAAATAAATGTCTCTGATTGGGAGACTCAGTTCTGAGACTCAAAATCAATATTTCTTTTGTATTCAGAAATCATGTATGAAGTAAATGCCTCCAATACAGAAACAAAGTCCTAAATGAACAGCAGAAGTGTAAATATAAATATATATAAACTTACAGAGGCGGACCAGTTCTTAAGCTAGTTCTTGGATATCCTCCTGTGCTGAGTGCCCCAGATGCTTCTTCCTTTCCCTTAATGGTGTACGGGGGAGGGGTGTATGATCTGCCTTGGAGTCTGGCTCGAGGGTAGGCGCAGATCCGACGTGGTCTGTTCTCACAAGCTCTTGTTGAGCAGCGGTCTTCCCACTCACCCAAGGTCGGCAGGTGAGTGGTATGTGTGTAACATCAAGAGATGGGTCTAATTCCGTATACAACAGAAAGCTGTTTCTGATCAGACCTGAATAGTTGGAGATGTAGGTGATAGTAAATAATGCAATGAGTTTCCCCCGTGAGGTGTTGGCTTCATTAGGGTTCAGTTCTGTAGATGTTCTGCTTTTTAACCCCTTCTGGACAGGGGCTTGATTGAGTAGTCAATCCTAACAAACTGTTGATAATTGTTAGCAGGAACTTGATCTCCACACTGAGTGTTTTTGAACAGGCAAGTATAGTCAGTGTATTATAAAAGAAACATTTTGGATAATAATAAGTCCTTTGAATAATCCTTTCTTATTCTTATTTTTATTCTTGTAAGGTATTTGCTGCAACTCATGTCCATATGTATAGTATTCTAATACTGTAGTGGCGTGGTATGGATCTGGTGTAAATGCTTATCATTGGTTTCACAGTATGTGATTGCAAAGTGCTATTTTAAATAGCAGAATATTATTGACAAGAACAGCTGCATATTGTATTGAAGTAAAATGCTGTTATATACATATAGGAAATGAACCGAAGTATCTAAGCCTTCAAACAACCTTGCAGCATGATGAAAAGAACTGGATACGCACAGTACATATATGAAAAGCGTATAATGATATAAGATACTGTGTTTTGGTGGTAGGCTTAAAACAAGTGTTAGAGTTCTGAGTGAGTGTTTTGCATGTGAGTCTCTCCATAGAGATGGTGGAAGGTCAGGCGATGGGTGTAATAGGTAAGTGCTGAAACACTGTCCAAATGCATAATAAATGGAATAGTGCATCTGTTTGGTAAGGTCCTTCATGCTTGTGAAGATGAATGGCCCTATTTTTCCTCAATTATTTCAGGTGAGGTCTGTAAAATGTATATCATACTATAAGTAAGGTAACAGAGACTCGCTTTCAAAACGATGGTCAATAAATGTTAAACATACGAATGGCATCCTGTATAGGATATGGGATGCAGTGAAGGTGTTAATCATTTTCAAGAAAAGTTCCCAGATTGAAATCCAGATTAAGACCTTTAGGGTAGAAGGTGTGGAGAGCGCATATTCACCGTGCCTCCTCCCTGGATATGCTTCTGATGTAGTCCTCTCCTCTCCAGTGTTTTGGGACATTCTTGATACTCAAAAATTTAAGAGCAGTAGGATCATGGTTGTGGTGTCTTGAGAAGTGTTCTGAAACACTGTGCATTTCTAACTGCTTCCTGATGTTCCTGATGTGTTCAGATATCCTTGTGTGTAGGCTACGTAGCGTGCAGCCAACATATTAAAGACCACATGGGCACTCCAGCAGGTATACCACTCCTATTGTGTCGCACGCAACCTTCTCTTTTATTGAGAATTCTTTCTAGATTGCATTAGATTTAATGGTTTTGATGGACCTTGCAAGTTTTTATATACTGTATTGCTTTGATTCTAAGACGCACCTTTTTTCCCATGTGAACATCTCTAAAACAGGGGTGCATCTTAGAAACGTGGGTGTGTCTTATAGTAGCAGGTGGAAGTTTGACCGTTGTCACTTCACCTAGCCCTCTGAATACAGTGGCGCTCTTTGAAAGTGTGGAACCCCATTATTTCATTATTGTGGAGCTACTAATCTCTATTGGATATATTGGATATAGAGATAACAGTGATTGTGACTAGATTTATAGATTGGACATCAATATATGAGGATTTACCACAGACTCTACCAGCTACGAGATCCCCTAGTTTACTTCCTTGGAACTATATCTTGATCTATCACACAATTTACCATTTATACACCAGAGACATTGCTAAGTGCATCTCTCCAACATGTACTGAGTTACCTACAAAGTTGTACCTTTATACTGGTTGTTTATATCTGATATATTGTTGTATATTAATACAAAAAAATTTGCATGTGCATGCCGACTTTATTTTTAATAAATTGCTTTCACATATGCTCTGTATTATATCCATGGTTACATTTACACCAGTTACCTAGATACTCACATTCAACTCTTGTACTAGCGCCAAGGAGATCCTACTGCATACAATTCTATCTGTTGAGGTATAGGGGTTCACCCATACTTTTCTCCTTTAGGCAGTTATCCAATATATACCACTCACAAGGGAGCACAGTTAATCATATCCCGCATTCTAGTTCATGCTTAGACCCGCCGATTATCAGCTGCCCCTTAAACAAAAGTATGATACGCACTCAGAGGCAAAAAATACTTGACAAACTTGAAAGTATTTTCTCAAAAGAAAAACCACCATTGAACCAAACTTTTGTTCCCATTTCCTCAGATATGAGAAATTACTAATATCCAAAGTTAAACAATGGTGGGAAGCCACGACTTTGAAAAAAATATATTGAACACAATATTATTCCAGGAGGTCTCAGGCTTTACAAAAGAACAATGTTCATTCCCAATGATTCTAAGTTTATAAACAAATGGAATGATATCATAGCCAACTGCTCAACAGAACTTATTAAGCTCATCATAGAGGACAGGGAAGCCTCGCTCCTCAATACTGAGCAAGAAATCAATCTTATACAACAGAGGTTAAAACCGATTAAGCACCTAGAGGACTACATTAATCTTGAAGCATTTACCCAAAACAAAATTGAAAAGATTGAGGATACAATCACATAGACAAAAGGTATTAAATTCAAGAGAGATCTTAAGGGCAAGGAATTAGGTATCAGGGATCATTATAGTAAATCCACCACTTACAAGAACAACAAGACAATTGGAAAAGGTCAGGGGCACCCCCCAACAGGGATCACAGCTCTGATAACTATCACTCAAAGCTTACACCAGACAACAGCAGAGCTATCACTGCATACAGAGGTATGCCCATCCAACTAGATCTCACATGATTAAACAACTACCAAAGTTGAACCACGGCAAGATGACATATAAACCATTAAATCCTCTCAATATAGGAAGTCCACAACTAAAGAAAAGGAGTAATTAAAGTTATTGTAATACAACTGGATATAACGAAAGGGTAACCAATTACTCCTACATAGCCAGATCCAGTTTTGATAAGGGAGCCCAACTGATTGAAAAAGATTTTGAGCAGGCTAGAACCTCACTTCTGGACAATATTTATAGTACTCAAGTCTTCTCAGTCATAACACCACTCTAGAGTCACACAACAGCCTATTAATTATTATTATTACCATTTATTTATATAGCGGGACTAATTCCGCAGCGCTGTACAGAGAACTCACTCACATCAGTTCCTGCCCTATTGGGACTTACAGTCTAAATTCCCTAACACACACACACATATAGACAGACACACAGACAGACTAGGGTCAATTTTGTTAGCAGCCAATTAACCTACCAGTTTGTTTTAGGAGTGTGGGAGGAAACCGGAGCACCCGGCGGAAACCCACGCAAACACGAGGAAAACATACAAGCTCCTCACAGATAAGACCATGGTCAGGAATTTAACTCATGACCCCAGTGCTGTAAGGCAGAAGTGCTAACTACTTAGCCACTGTGCTTCTATTAATTTTTTAGAATTATGCCCAAGCACAATTCTCTCTCTCCAGATCCCATCTTGAGAATGGAAATTGAGTGAACAGGCCTAAAAATAAAATTGAGACCAGATTCCACAGGGGAACATGAGGGGGAAGAAAAAATAAGTGCAAGATCGAAAATAAGGAAATGAGTGGCAGATGCATTTTCAACCTTAGCAACACCGTACTTTCAGAACCACAAATGCAAATAGTGGACAAGGGCTTGAAATTTGCACCCAACACTACGATTAACAAATTCAATACTTACATCGATATCCATAAATTTTTACACAAACTCACATTAAAGAAATTCTTTATAACAGACAAGAAAGGAACCGCCACTACAAATACTATCCAAACATTTTATAAACATACCAGTTTCAAGAACCAGTCAACATTCTACCCCAGGTACCTCAAAGGACTTTATTTAGACACTTTTCAGAAATTAGTAGAGGATGATTTGGACAAAATGGTTCTCAAAAACAATTAGCACAAACAATCTATTCTTACTAAGACAGAAATAACAGCACTCAAAGGACTACAAGACAACAAAAAACTGGTCATTAAACCAGAAAAAAGGGAGGAGGTATTACCATTCTGAATAAATGTGATTAAAAAAAAGAGCTGATTCACTGGAGGAAAGCTCTACATGCAAACCCCTTCCTAGTGACCCAACCATTCAGTTCAGCAAGAAATTGGGGGCTTATTTGTGGGAAAGCACACACTGCGGGCATTATCATCAAACATGAGTTTGACTACCTCCTCAGGAAACACCCAAAGATTCCTGTGATATACTGCATTCCTAAGATCCATAAAGACCTAAGAAATCCCCCAGGAAGACCAATAGTGTCAGGGATGGGTTCACTGACCGCTAACCTATCGAAATATATAGATCGTTTACTGCAACCATTGGTCATAAAGCAGCCTTAAAGTCACTGGGGGTGTCCTACACATCCATTTGAATGTTGCCTGGGATGAAAGCTACACACTACTCACATATGATGTATCACTCCTATATACAATCAGAGTCCATGAGTCAGGATGTAAGCATGTTGAGAACATACTTACTGAAGAATGCAACATCCCTACTCAATAAATTAACTTTATCATAGAATGCACAAACTTATTTATGGCCCATTTGGAGGATACCAACTTTTGGAAACTCCGAATACATCTGTCTCTGGCACAGGTACACAGACGACATACTATGTATCTGGAAAGGAATAGATGAGGACCTAGATACATTCATCACATACCTGACTACTAACAGCCTCAACTTATGCTCCACAGTCAATAAGAGTAGATCTAAAATTGCATTTTTATATCTGGGAATTTACATGGAGAAAGGGAAACTTAATACCAAAACTTTCATTAAGCAGGTAGATTGCAACACCTTCAACTCTGCCTCCAGTGGCCATCATTACGCATGGCTAAAGAACGTTCCTAAAGGGCAGTTCATGTGCCTTAGAAGAAACTGTTCTGAATTAAGTGTTTATAAAGAACAGGCCTTAACACTGAGAGACAAGTTTATCAAAAGGGATTATGAACCAGAAATTGTCAATGAAATTCCATAGAGATGTAAAGGGACCCCTCACTTCTACCAAAAGAAAAACCATCAGACCCCGATACAATATCTATTATCACACAATACAACAGTAACTCCAGACAGTTTGAAAAAAATAATTAAAAAACACTGGCCAATACCCCTCAAAGATGAAAAACTAGCACAAGTACTATCTGAAAAAACCCAAATTCATTAATAAAAAAGCACCCAGCAAATTAGTCTCCAGCTTCATACTCCAGAAGACTGAAAACAATACAGAAACATGGCTGGGTGAAAACACATTGAGTTTTTCTACTGTAATCACTGCGTAGCATGCAGAAGAACTCTATGCAGCTTCACAAGGTTCATCATAACCTTCTAATCTAACGTAACCCAGAAAAAATTCTCAATAATAGAGAAGATTACATGTGACACGATAGGAGTGGTATACCTGCTGGAGGGCCCATGTGGGCTCCAGTATGTCGGCCGCATGATCCGTACCCTACACACAAGGATAGCTGAACACCAGGAAGCAGTTTGTTACAATTCACGTTACCTTAGTCAGTATTTTCGCTGGCCTTCCTAGGGCGCGGAGTCTAACGGCCCTCCCAGTCTTCACCAAGAACCACCGCAAGGCAGGATGGGTTTTGCTGCCGGAGAACCGCAGGTCGCAGCCCCCAAGTTAGCCTACTGATGTAAGGAGAGAGCTCTATGTGATGGACAGGCAGATGCAAAAATAGGACAGGCGGGTGCAAGTAACCAAAGCACACTAACCGTGAGATCCAGAAGATGGTAGTCTGGAACGGTAGCCGGTTCGGTACACAGGAATCATTCCAATGCGCAGTGCCAGGGATGAGACCAGAGGATAGCCAGGAACACAGCCGAGTCGGTACACATTAATCAGTCCAATATGCAGTGCCAGGGTTGAGACCAGAGAATAGCCAGGAAAACAGCCGGGTTGGTACACAGGAATCAGTCCAATACGCAGTGCCAGGGATGAGACCAGAGAATAGCCAGGAACACAGCCGGGTTGGTACACAGGAATCTGGAATAATGCAGGAGATCACAGGAGGCAGGAACACAGGAGAGGGAGTCGAAGCAGGAAAACACGTTGCTCTGACACAGATAGTGTGTCAGAGCAGTGCAGATATAGGATTTGAATTCCCCGTCCAGGAGTCACATGACAGCCACCGGGACATAGTCAGAAGTGTGGCGGAGCAGAGCAAGGTAAGCGCCGTGACAGTACCTTCCCCTTCAGGGATGGCCCCCGGACAGCCTATAAGGTTTCTGAGGGAACTTGGCATGGAATTTCTTCAATAAGTTTGGAGCATGACGATCTCGTGCCGGAATCCATGAACGCTCCTCGGGACCGTAGCCTTCCCAATCAACCAGGAACTGTAAGGAACCTCTGGAAATTCGGGAGTTTAGAATCTCCTTAACCTCAAATTCCTGATCCTGCGTAGAAATGGCAGCAGGAGGTTTTTTAGAAGAGGAAAATTTGTTTACAACAAGTGGCTTGAGAAGGGAAATGTGAAACACATTGGGAATCCTTAAGGTAGGAGGTAATTTTAATCTGAAGGCTACTGGTTTGATAACCTCCAAGATCTTGAAGGGACCAATGAATCGGGGGGCGAATTTTCTAGAGGGAACCAGCAAGCGGAGATTGCTCGTAGACAGCTATACTTTGTCACCAGGAGCAAGTAATGGAGATGGTCTTCTCTTATCAAATGCTTTCTTACTAGCGGCAGAGGTGTGAAGCAGTCTGCGTCTAATTAAATCCCACCTAGATGAGAAGTCTAATAAAAGGGAATCTATTGCAGGAACTCCGGATGCAGGTACATCATTAAAAGGAGGAACTTTAAGATGAAATCCTTGGAGAGCAAAAAAGGGGGATACCGAGGTAGACTCATGAGAATGATTGTTGTGAGCAAACTCTGCCCAAGGTAGCAAATCAACCCAGTCGTCATGTTTAGCCGAAATGAAACATCTGAGGAATTTTTCAAGCTCTTGATTAGTCCTTTCTGTGAGACAATCACTTTGGGGATGGTATGCAGAAGAAAAATTCAACTTAATTCCACAGACACGAGAAAAGGCTCTCCAAAATCTAGCGACGAACTGAGTTCCACGATCAGAGACAATAACATCCGGACAACCGTGGAGGCGGAAGATCTCCTTTATGAAAAGTTGCGCCAGAACGGGAGCAGAAGGAAGACCCTTTAATGCCACAAAGTGAGTGGCCTGAGAAAGGCGGTCAGTAACTACCCATACCACGGAGAAACCTCTAGAAGAGGGTAAATATGTAATAAAATCCATAGAGAGATGACTCCATGGCTGATCCGGGATAGGTAGAGGTTGTAGCAAACCATAGGGAGCTTGTCGAGGAACCTTGTTCTGAGCAAAGGTGGGACATGCCGCAACAAAATCTCGAACGTCCGAGTGGATAGACGGCCACCAATAATTATGGGAAATGAATTCCAATGTTTTCTTTACACCAGCATGACCAGAGAATCGGGAGGCGTGAGCCCACTTGAGAAGCTTGGACCGAAGATGCAGAGAAACCAAGGTCTTCCCGCGAGGAATCTTTAGATGAGCAGGAGTGGTGGCCAAAATACATTCTGGATCCAGGATGGGTCTAGGAACCTCCTCTACCGTATCCATACAGTCGAAGAAACGAGAGAGAGCATCCGCCTTCTTCTTCTTGGACCCTGGTCTGAAGGTGATGATCATATCGAAGCGGGAGAAGAACAGGGTCCATCTGGCCTGACGAGGATTTAGGCAAGATGCAGTATGTAAATACAGCAGGTTCTTGTGATCTGTAAAAATTGTATTTGGAAACCTGGCTCCTTCCAAATGATGTCTCCAAGCTTCTAAGGGTAACTTGATGGCAAGGAGTTCCCTATCCCCTATGGCATAGTTCTTTTCCGCGGCCGAAAGTTTACGAGAAAAGAAGCCACATGGAGAAAATCTTCCAGATGAATCTTTCGGAGATAAGATAGCCCCAACTCCAACAGAGGATGCTTCGACCTCGAGGAAAAAAGGAAAAGTAGGGTCAGGTAGATGAAGAATAGGGGCGGAGGTGAAGGCTTTTTTAAGAGACGCAAAGGCCCTCACAGCCTCAGGTGGCCAGGGTTTAGAATTGGCAGACTTCCTGGTCAATGCAGTAATGGGTGCAATCACAGAAGAGAAGCCTTTGATGAAGTGCTGATAATAATTGGCGAAACCAATGAAACACTGGATAGCCTTGAGTCCCATCGGCTGAGGCCATTCTGAAACTGCCTTTAACTTCTCAGGATCCATGCGTAGTCTGGAGCCAGAAACCACATGGCCAAGAAAAGGAAGATGGTCCTTCTCGAAAACACACTTGTCCAAATTACATAATAGATGATGTAAGCGCAGTTGTTGAAGCACCAAGGAAACATGATGACGATGCATAACAATATCAGGGGAAAATATCAGGATATCATCCAGGTAAATCACCACAAACTGATATAAGAAATCTTGAAAATCTTGTTGATAAAATTTTGAAAAACTGCGGGGGCGTTGCAAAGTGCGAACGGCATAACTAGATATTCGAAATGCCCATCGTGAGTATTGAACGCAGTTTTCCATTCACCCCCTTGCTTGATACAGATTAAATTGTAGGCACCCCTAAGGTCTAGTTTGGAAAATGTAGAAGCCCCCTTTATTCTATTAAAGAGGGGGGGAGGTAATGCTAGGAACAGAAGGTAATTTCTGGTTTCATTCTGTCTGCTGCAGTGTTGTTTTCAGCCTGGGTGTGATCACTTGAACTCCTCTCACCTGCTGCTTAATCTGACAACTGCCCTGGCTGGCTACTCCTTCTTTAAATATGTAAACTCATGGTAAAACAGCTTGAAAATGCAAGCCCAATATGTGCCACGGAACAGTCCATGGGTTCCTGTAGTTTAGGACACTCTGCCTTAAAGTGGCCTGGCTCACCACATTCAAAACACTTCAGATTAGACAGCTTTGCATCTGGCCCTCTGTCCGTAGCACTTTTGCCATTGGGCTCTGTAGCAAGGATTGTCAAACCTGGCTTTTGGTGTGGCAGCAGCTTTGGCACAAATGCAGGTTCTTTAGTCATTTGCTGTAGCGCACAAAACCTTTCTACCATGGTGGCAAGCTCTTTATAAGTTTGTAGGTCTGATTGCAGAACCCACCTTTGCAAATCGTGGTTCAGCCCCCGGATGCAGTGATCTATCGCCAGAACTTCAATAATCCGAGAAGGCGAATTCTCCTCAGGCTGCAGCCATTTCTTTAAAATTTTAGAAAGCCACTTGCGCTTTGACCGGTTTTTCTTTATCATAGCGCCATTGGTGATAGCGCTGGGCTCGGCCTGGCCCGGAAACTCCAATGTGAGCCAGTATCTCAGACTTTAGGCACAAATAATCAGAGGCCCGTTCCTCATCTAGATCCATATAAGCTCGCTGAGCTTCACCAGTCAGATATAGCACCAGTCTCTCAGCCCAATCTTTAGGAGGCCATTTTGCCCTTTTTGCAAGTCTCTCAAAAGACACCAGATATGCTTCTACGTCATCAGCTGGTGACATTTTCTGCAGAACCGGACCAGGTGGTTCATTTCTGTCATGCCTCACCTGGCTTAACTCTTCTCTTAAGAGCCTTGTGTTTTCCACCTGTGCCTCGGCGACTCGTAGCATCTGAGCTTGCTGCTCTTGCTGCGCAGCGGCCACATTCACGAGGATTCTCAGTACTTCCTCCATGTTGATGTCTGCGCGGGTTAGGTAGCGGAAACTTGCTTCCCGGAGCATCCCACTCCTGACACCACTTGTGGCAAGAGCCCGCTACTGCTGAAGCACACGCGAACATCGTCTTCCTTTTTATGTAGTTTTATTGTCAGGATGGTAAATGTTTTCAAACCCTACAGTTTTCACAGCAATTCTTGGAGACCCTAAACGCTAGCTAGACATAGCTCAGCTCTCTCAAGACCAGCCAGCTTCCCCAGCGTTGGTCTCCATGCACAAATGACACAAACAAGCTTTTATGCATGATACTCCTCCCCCAGCCTTAGCTTTATGGCCAGGTGACACACCTACCTTCTCTTTAAGAGAAAACGCCCATCACTGGCTCTGTTTGCACTAACAGACACACCCTGTCTGTTTGCTGAGAGGAAATCATGTAAGTTAACAAAACTTTAAACTTTACATAAGTCTTTACTTGGTTTAACCTGAATCTAGGTGCATAACTGCGCCAATGTCTTACTCTGCTTGTATGTTTTCTCTGCATCTTGTCAGATAAATGCCTCCCTTTATTACAATATATATATGAGTCTCCCTATCAGAGACATGTATTTCTTACACCCTATTGCAGTGGTTCCCAAACTTTTGCAGTTCACGGCACCCTTAGAGTCTCCATATTTTTTTCAAGGCACCCCAGCAAAATAATTACCGAGCAGTCCTGTTTTATAAGTAGTTGGGTCAAAAAAAAAACGTAATAGGTAGGACATTTCTGTCAAAAATAATTTACAGCTAACTCACACTGTGCCCTCCTTCATCTCCACACACTCTGTGCCCTCCTTCATCTCCACACACTCTATGCCCTCCTGTATCTCCACACACTGTCATCTCCACACACTCTGTGCCCCCTGAATCCACACACTCTGTGCCCCCTGCATCCACACACTTTGTGCCCCTGCAACCACACACTCTGTGTCCCCTGCAGCCACACACTCTGTGTCCCCTGCATCCACACACTCTGTGCCCCCTGCATCCACACACCCTGTGCCCCCTGCATCCACTCAATCTGCCTCTCTGCATCCACTCACTCTGCCCCTCTGCATCCACTCACTCTGCCCTTCTGTATCCACTCACTCTGCCCCCTCTGCATCCTCGCTCTGCCCCCTCTGCATCCTCGTTCTGCCCCCTCTGCATCCTCGCTCTGCCCTCTCTGCATGCTCACTCTGCCCCCGACATTCAGTGAGAAGTGAGGAGGGAGGAGGATGCTGGGTCCTGGGAGCCGCCGGATTGGTAAGTTTTGTGCTTTTTTTTCTCCTAATTCCACGGCATCTCTGTGACACTTTGGTAACCGCCGCCCTATTAGATATAGAAATAACAGTGATTGTAACTATATTATACATTGGATATCAATATATTAGAATATACCACAGACTCAGCTATAGCTACCAGCTATGAGATCCCCTAGTTTGCTTCCTAGGAACTATGGGCCTGATTCACTAGCGAATAGATCTGCCGTTTTTGCGGATTTTACGAAAATCTGCTCTGCGCATGCCCAGAAAAGGGAGATAAAAAGGAAAATCCGTTACGTATGTTAAGAATTTCTTGAGTTAAGATGAAAATCCTCTTTAAGTGCACTTAAGAAGAATTTCTACACTCAAGAAAAAAGGGATCTGAATGGGCGGAGATCCGCACAAAGTTAAAAAGAGGAGGCATTATTTGTACTGACTTAAGAAGAGTAGGCATTGCCTCAGAATCCATTGGATAGTTAAGAAGAAAAGCTGTGAGTTTTATCTTAAATTCCTGCTTAAACTTAAGGAAGTTCAGAGTCATGTTTAAATCCAAAGCAGCTAGCTAAATAACAACAATATACTGTTAAAGAAGAATTGCTCTTTTAAAACATTCACAGCTTAATATGCACAACGTACATCTTAATACACTTCACTTTTTTTTTTTTATTGATTTTATATTTATATTAAACATTGTATACATTTTTTTAAAAGCAACCTCTTTTTAATTTCAACCAGAATTGTAATAAATTGCTATATAAAGTGGATGATGTATCAACAGTTAGTTGCTGATATTTGTAAAAAAAAAACAGCTAAAAACACGCTAGTAATAATATGAAAGCATAACAACTTTATTTGTTAAAAGTGTTTTTGCTAATTTGCGCGAACTTAAACCAAGCGTACTCTTACATAAGGGACACATAGGAAATCCACACAAACATGGTAGGGATATATAAACTGCAGAGAGATAATGGCGTTGGTCTGGATTCAAACTCAGGTTTCTACTGTTGAAAGGTGGATTGTCTAACCTCTAAGCCAACGTTAAAGTGGAAACAATATGTGGATGAAATAGACTAGAAGGAAAAGCTGAGCATCAATAACACAAGCTTTTTTTCTTTTTTAATTTTGATTCATGTCAATAAGTATACTTTGAAATATTAGAGTCCTAAAACCTTGGTACATGCACAGTTTAAATATTTGGATATGGAAATGCATTCCTGTATAATATTAATATTAATATTTGGACTTAAAATTGATTGTCATTTTTCGGGGGGCACTTAGGTTTCTTTTGCTTTTACCTCTGGATATTTCATATATCTTTGGAATCAAGTTATTTTGATCAGCAGCTTTTTTGTGTTATAGCTGCAGACAAATTTCAATATGCAATTTATCCATATTCCACAAAATGGGTCAGGAATTGAACTTATGAACCCACTCCTGAAAAAGTGGCTTGTCTGACCACTAACCCAACGTGCTGATTGAGCATTACATACATTCCAATCCACAAAGACTTGAATGACAACCACCATGTTTTAAAGTTATTTTAGGTAAAATAATAACATGTGAGTAGAAAAGCCAGAAACCAAGGTAATACTGTTCTGAAAAATCATACAGCACAACACAGGCACTAACTGGCAACATTAAGGTTTGAGGCTAAACAAGAAAAAATGCACACACATTTTGAAATCAACGCCTAATAATTCGCAATCATAAAATACATACACGGTACCCCAGTCATATACTAGTGTTCTCTTTTCTAAGTGATACATTCAAGTAATCTCAGTGAAACATGGAGATATATAAAGTCCACACAGATATAGGCATAACTCTGGATTTGAACTCAGTACCCTAATGTTGGCAGGTTCAAGTCCAGATTGAAATTTACATACACCATATAAACTACACTGAGTGAAAAATTAAAACATATTTGTAAGTGAGACAACTGTTACATTTCACATAAGGAACACCTAAATATTGTTACAATACATCTGAAAAAAATTAACACAGGCACTTAATACAACTTCATTCATAGTAATTGGAATACATGCTACGAGTTTGGTACTTTCCAAACATACAAGAGAACTGCATTTTCTTACCACATGTGCATCTGTCATCATTTGACCCACGGCAGTATGTACACCTGCAAACACTTCTTTAATTATGAATCGGTTTAAAACACCATTTGTTGCATTTGTTTTTTGTTGGGAGTTTAGGGATTTAGTTTTGTCAGGAAGAGTGGTGTCAAGAGGTATGGTTTTTGAAATTTACTTATTAACCGATAGTTGTTTTTCTGTGCCTTAAATATGCATCTCTACTTTTCTATGTAATGTTTTTAAATTTGTTATTATTTGTAATTTTGAGGTGGTGGCAGTTTATTGTTTTTATTTTTGTCTATTGTAAACTATTTTGAATTGTCAAGCTTCTTGCACTGTGTCTTGTCACTTTGACTTTGGTCTGAGTATTTGCTCAACGTTTGTATATGTAAAATTTTTGCCCCTTTTCTTGTCTCTCTTTCTCACCCCAAACAGATTTGCAGATTGTTTTTTTTGACCAATCCCGGTTGTGGATTGTTTTATTTAAATTTTTGGAAGGTCCCCCTTTTGTTTTTCCTGTGTGGTAAGTATCTACTCCCACCTACTGTTCTGTCTGTTGTGTATCCCTTTCTGTATCTTGATAGTGATGTGTTTTTATGTGGTGGTGTTTGGTCACTTTGACTTTGGTCTGAGTATTTATTCAAGGTTTGTTTTTTTCTAATTCCTGACTGTACTTTTAAAAATGAAGCCTCAATATGATGTGCAATTTTCTTGTAAGTATGATTTGTTTGGAGTCTACATAGGAAATACCAAGCTGTTAAGCCCTCAGATAATTAGTGTATAAATCATACTTTTGTCAAACATACGGGAAATTCTGGATTTGGATTAGAATCTGGTTTTCGAGGAGCATGAGCCTCCACACCATCCAAATCAGCAACTGGCACAACATTGCAGTCCTAAGGAGCGTGTCTTTTGGCCACGTGTCAGCTCTTTGGGATGTCAGATGCAGAGGTTGTCCGTTGCTATCCGCTTACTCCTCATGTCATTTTGGACACCCTGCGCATTGTGTAGAGTGACCTTGAGCAGTACCGCCTTTGACCAAACTGTTAGCGGTACTGCACTTCTGTGCGACTGGGTCGTTCCAGACCACAATGGGGGTTGCAGCAGGTATGTCCCAGGCCACCTTCAGTCGTGTGCTGAAGGTTGTGCTCAGGGCATTTCTGTCGCGCATCTCCCAGTTTATACATCTGCCACTCGATGAGAAGCCTTTTGTGCTTATTAAGCGGCAGTTTGCCACCATAGCCAGCTTCCCACACGTCATAGGGGCAGTAGATGGGACACATGTGGCCTTGGTCCTGTTGAGTGGGAATGCTTTTCTGTATTAGAACAGGAAGCATTTCCACTCGATTAATGTCCAGGCTACATGTGACCTGTCTCTCCAGATTCGAGACCTGGTTGCCAAATGGGATTGGGAGTACCCATGGCTCCTTTGCGTTTAGGCAATCAGGAATGTGGCACAGATTTCAAGAGTGGCAAGGGGGTGCAAGGCCACATGCAGATGCGTGGCTTCTTGGTAATTGGACTGATGTTTTTTATGTTATTAAATCAATATTTAATTAAATACAAACAAGTTGAAAGTGACTGCTCTCTGAATGTGATATTTGACCTTGGATGTTAGGTTTCTTGGTAGTTTTAAGTAAACTGTTTAGTTTGTTTGTGCATGTTTCAAAATCACATATTAATGTATCCACATTTACTAATCTGAAAAATAACATCTAAGGTGAAATGATCGTGTTAAGTTGGAAAATAGCAAACACAATCTAAAGTTTAAAAAAATACAAGCCCAATGCCTAAGTAAATTTGTTTACCTGTTAACATTTTTGAACCTTAAATTGTTAAAGAGGTGGTTAGTTTTAAAGTAATCACTACATGTGAGATAGATATTGCCCAATGGCAAGGTGCTTTCAATAATTAGTCCCTAACATTGATTCAAAAACAGTGGGATTACAGTGTTTACAAAGGTTTACCAAGTCAATCTTATAACTCTTTGGTTATTACCCAAAAACATGTCACATTGGTAAATTAAGTAATGTGTGACCTTTTTAACCACAGATTGTTGAACCCCCATTCACCACCATGTAGGTGCTGGCAGGGTGAAGGGGCCACAGCACTGTCATTTGGTATCGCTGAAGGTGGCCATGGAGTTGCACCCAGGTGAATATTGTATGTATCTGTAGTGTATTTTAAAATTACAGGTACTTGTATTTTAAAGTGTGGGTGCAGCATAGAATTTGGAGGTATTCAAGCTTATGCAGGTAATTTGTGTGTGTGGCATGACAACAAAATCAAATCCCCAGGTTTAAGACATGGGGGTAAATGTATCAAGCTGAGAGTTTTCCGGCGGGTTTGAGATGTTGCCTATAGCAACCAATCAGATTCTAGCTATCACTTTGTAGAATGTACTAAATAAATGATAGCTAAAATCTGATTGGTTTTTCAAACCCGCCAGAAAACTCTCAGCTTGATACATTTACTCCCTGATGTGTTTTTAATGTTAAGCTCTCCCAGTCCTCAACAAACCAGACTCCAAAATCAATATATAGCAGGAACCCACTATGCACTATTCCGTGTTAAGGGTAACAAGATCCCTTCCATGTTATGTTACACTGGCTACCTTCATCTGCAGAAAGGCATAAAGAAAGTGCACGCATTAAAGTAGTTTCTGAGCTAATATTTTTTAAGTAATTTCAACAGGAAAAGATGTGATGCATTTTGGAAACCTGCATTTCCTGTCTTATGACACGTTAAAGATTTGTGAAAAATCAACAACCCTGCCTATGTGAATCTTTAATTTGGACTGATTGCTTGGTCATAACCCAAAGAGCTTTATGACAAATGCCAGTGTCTTTTAGTGTGTATTTATTGTGGTGGAATTATGTATTAATGTCTGATAATAATAAATAGTACCCTGCCATAGTGACGGCAATCACTACCAATGAAGTGTCTTCTGCTTGCTACAATGCTGTTCACCCTCTTCTCATACACACCATTGGTTTCATTTTTCTTTGTTGCCCATTTATGTCCAGGTATTCCTTAAAATATATTGTTTACATCCTTGAATAATTTTCAATCTGCCACATACAGCCATTCCCTTTAACTGGCAATATAGTTTCTGTGTTTAAACTAGCTAGTAATAGTTATATTTGTGTGGTTAGTATGTAAGCACTCTTTTATTGTGGCATCTGTTTAGTTTTATTAGTTTGCCAATTCAACATGCCATTTTAACTTACTTTAATCTTTCCATTTTAGCACAACCTCGGTTAATGTGTGTCAGTAAATGTTTCAATGGTTTGCACCAACGCTTTCTAGGCCACTACATATTCCAATCACATTGCAACATTTGGATTCCTCTCCCAAACCCCATTTTGCTACTAATCTTGCCCACAGACAAAGGCAAACCACAAAGTTGTCACAATCAAGTCCAATAGCTTGGTGTCATACGCATCTTCAGCATATGTTTAAATTCTCACTGTGAACAGAGTATGGCACGAGCAATAAGCACTTGTAACCTCCCTTCATCACTATTTATTTCTTGGTCCTGTGCTTTTGGCTTGAGTGGAAACATTGGGAAACACACAGGCCATTAGGCTGGTGCCTGCAGGGAGGTATTTTTTTTGTTGGACAAAGAGCACTTATCACATTTTTTTTATTCTTTTAATTTGGATTGCTGTAGAGCACATTTGATGGTGTTTGTGTATAGACCATTATTTGTGACCCTCTCTCCCTAAATCATTTGAGGCTCCTTTCCTACGGGGGAGCGGAATGTTCAGTCAACCTCTGGAAAAAGGGGCCTGCTTGAACCTTGCAGCAGAGGTGGTCTTAAAGACTCTTGCCTCCTAAGGGGCCTTTTGCCTCCGGAGGTGGGGGATGCACAGTGGCTCTCCCTAGCCTTGGCCAAAGAGGGCCTGAAAAACTCTCTCTCCCCTCTTTGGGTCCTTTAGGCTCCTGATGGATAGGGTAGAAATGGGGCCCTTTCCCTCTGGCCCAGGGTTCCAAGACCAAAGCCTCCAGCACAGTCACAGACTGCAATGGTTGATTTAGAGCACACTCCTCACCCTTTAATCTTTTGGGGGGGAAAAAAACGCAGCAACATTTCCCACATTTCCAGTTGAGAACAGCAGTCACACAATCACACTTTCTGCCCTTTTCCTATTAAACCTGCTTTCTAATTTATTATCTATCTGCTAAACATGTGAAATGTTTTTGGCACGTTCGTGCAATGTTCTATTGCTGCCATACATATTTGCACACTTCTAAGCAGACTACATTATTGGTGGATGACACATATTGTGAACTTCCACCACTTGCACACACCAGTCTGATTTTTATTTTGTTTTGTATTTAGTCAATCTGGGGGACATGATGCGTTTGCCTTGTGACTTATTTTGTAATGTTGTCCCACATGAACTCAGAACAAGCCTGCACTTTGTCTCTTACACTTACTAATTTAGTATTAGCTACACTGAACCAGGTATTTCCAGACCAGTATTGTGTGGCCTGCTTGGATAGGGTGCACCATTTTTGTTTAACATATAAAATGGCAATGATGGCAAAGGATGTAAACGTTCCGCATATATAATGTGAACGTGTTCCAAGGATGACATGATCCATTTAATTTAATAAGCAGTATGTAACTAAACTCAAATTCATGTTGGATATTAGTGTGAGAATTTTAAATCGATTCAAAAAAACATGATCATTTCAAATTGTCACTGAAAAAAAAGACCCATTACAGGCAAGGCAGAATCTTGATGGAACTTTCTGCAAGTGGCATCAGAAACTATGTGTCATTAATTGTTTGCGCAAAATAACACTGTTGTTAGACCGATTTGGAATTTTGACGTGCCTACAGTTGACATAACCAAACTACTTGCAAATTGTTTGCCTTTATACCACTATGATACAAACATTAAATTCTCGACACACAACATAGTGGCCATCCTGCAGAATGTATTCTGCAGGGTGGCCAGTAATCAAGCAGTTATTACTGACCACTGCCACACATTCCCTACGGAGATGCCCCCCCCCCCCCCACCCAAACAAGTGCATCTAGAAATATCTACCTTCAATAAGCATTGTTTTGTGTACCTAAGTAGCACTAGTACTACTATGTGAGGAATACGCCATGCCTGTAGCAACATGCTGTGACCTAGACGGAATGAGTTGTAAAGGAAAAGAAAGCAGCACAAAGCAGCAAATGCAGGGCCGTAACTAGGGCTGTGCGACAGGGGCGACCGCCCAGGGCGTAATGCTGAAGGGGGGCGCAGTTTATGAATATTTTAGGTTCATTTAATTAAAATTGAGGGCTAGAGGGGCGACATTTGACTTTCTCGCCCCAGGCTCTAGAATTTTAAGTTACGGCTTTGAGCTAATGTGCAACTTTGCCATGTCACAAAACAAGGGTGATTACAGTAATATTTTGGAGTTTGAATTTAATTGTCAAAAATGTAGAACAAACCAAGGGCACAAAACAAAGACAAAAATTATAGTTAGAGTTATACTTGGAACAGCCGTAACCCTACTCAAAATCTTCCCAGGATTATCTTACTTGATAATTGACTTAACTACTACAAGTATAATTCACTTTTAAAACCATGTTACCCTGCAAGTGGGGCTAATGAGTACTCTCTTTGGTCTTTCCTTTACAGAATGTGTTTTATATTAAATTCATGTAATGTTGAAAGCATTTTCACATCATATTTTCATTTTAAATTGCGCAATAAATGCAAATGTAACATATACTTCAAGCATTTCTTCACTTAATTTGTGGATTAAGGACACAAAAAAAAGCCGGTTCAAACAACACACACCACAGGACAATAAAACCTTTGCTTGTTCTAGATTAAGAGGTACACACATATTTATGGTCCCTGGAATAAGGAACAGACAGGTCAAAATTAAACTTTAATTGTAAGAAATGCCACAATTAAGCATCAATGCTTATCACTTTACACAAATCAAGTGTACGCTGACGTTACATACTTGTCCCTGTGCCTCAAACAATGTTAGCCATCTAACTAGTATTTTCTTTTTTGAATGTACCTTGGTTTATGATTGGTTTAAAATATTGGGGGCGGTATGCTTGTGTATGTGTTTGTTTACAATCACAAACAACTTGGAAACAAACAATATTTGAATGCCACTTTGGAAACACATTGCTGGGCCATTTGTATAGTAAAGAGTAATGTTGTGGTTTGGCCCTTAGTGTTTTAAGTTATGTGAAGTCAGTGTACTATTTTTTCATTGTACTAACAATCAACAATATTATGTTATCTTTTCCCATATCTGCATTTTAATACCACAAAAGACAATCTAAAATCCCCACCCCCCTCTCCTATTTTTTTTTATTAGTATTAGACATTGATATAAACAAATAGAAGTAAAAAAGTAAACCAACAAAATAAAACACAGCAAAAACTTGATTTAATTTTTCGCCCTCTTTTTCCTCCATTTGGATGCCGTAAGATGTTTTTGACTTCAAGGGACCCGCGATGCTGAGGGCTTGGGGGAAGCATCCGAACTCTCAGGGTCAGCAGGGTGTGACCGACTATGTGATGAAGGGTCAGGGGGCTGGCCAGGGGGGTAACCAGAGACCTGGGCAGGGGAGTAGGTAGAGGCCTGGGCATAACCCCCCCTGTATGCAGGGTGTGCCACAGGGTGTGACTGGCCAGGAGGCTGAGAAGGGGAAGGAGGCAGAGAAATGAATATTTGTTGATACATTTAGAATAGTGAGCTGTGGTGTTGGAGTAGGTGAAGGAGTGACATTGAGTGGAGGGTGTGTTGAAGTTTGTAGATTCTGGACAATTTGGCCCAACAGGGTGCACATATTAGTAAGGGTTGCATTTAAAGTGCTCATGTGCTCAAATTTGTGCTCAAGACAGGTGAGGGTATTGGACATGTTACGGACGTTTAAGTCAATAGACTGTGTGGCAGATTCAAAGTATTGGCTTATGTGTCACAGGGGCCTGAAGAGGGGCCTCAACATCACGGGCATCCTCCTCAATTTGTTCTCCCTCTGGGTTAGCACCCACACTGATCTGCTCCTCCTGCAGCTTTGTGAAAAAGAAACAAACAAAAAATATTAAGGGCTAGATTTACTAAACTGCGGGTTTGAAAAAGTGGGGATGTTGCCTATAGTAACCAATCAGATTCTAGCTGTCATTTTGTAGAAAGCACTAAATAAATGTAAGCTAGAATCTGATTGGTTGCTATAGGCAACATCCCCACTTTTTCAAACCCGCAGCTTAGTAAATCTAGCCCTAAGTGTCAAATATACCCAAATCTTACAGTAAGAAATTTCACATTGTGATGCATCCATTAAGAATAATCTGAATATAGGTTATGGCTAAAATTGGACCTAATTAAATATACATTGGATAATCCACACAGAAATTACAGTCATTATAATGTGAATACTGATAGAGGTGCCACATGTTTGTAAACTAAACACAAACATTAACATACACTCTCCCCCCAGCCACCAACTCCTTCTCTCCTTCTGCCCCACCTCGGGTGAGGAAGTCCACTCTCTCATTTCTTCTTCCCCCCCTTCTACCTGCCCCCAGGACCCCATCCCTTCTCACCTTGTTCGCTCCCTTTGGGCCTCCACCTGCTCCCACCTCGCTCACCTCTTTAATCTGTCCCTCTCCACCGGCATCTTCCCCTCCGCCTTTAAACATGCTCTCGTCTCACCCATTCTCAAGAAACCCAATCTTGACCCCACCTCACTCTCTAATTACCGCCCCATTTCCCTTCTCCCATTTGCCTCCAAAATACTCTAGAGACTTGTCTGCAACCGTCTCTCCACCTACCTCTCTGAACACTCCCTCCTTGACCCTCTTCAATCAGGCTTCCGCCCCCTCCATTCCACTGAAACTGCCCTGGCTCAAGTTACACACGATCTCCTCTCGGCTAAAGCCATGGGCCACTACTCCCTCCTGATTCTCCTCGACCTTCCAGCGGCCTTTGACACCGTTGACCACCCCCTCCTGCTTCACACCCTTCAGTCCATTGGCCTCTCCGGTACCGTCCTCTCCTGGTTCACCTCTTACCTTGCCAACCATTCCTTCTCTGTTTCCACCTCTGATTCTCTCTCCCCTTCTTCCTCCCTTCCAGTCGGGGTTCCTCAGGGCTCTGTCCTTGGACCCTTACTATTCTCACTATACACCTCTTCTCTGGGTGTACTCATCAGCTCCTTCGGCCTTAAGTACCACCTTTATGCTGATGACACTCAACTCTACCTTTACTCTCCTGATCTCTCTCCCTCCCTTCTTTCCAGGGTATCCGCATGCCTCTCTGCCATCTCCTCCTGGATGTCCTCTAGATTTCTTAAACTCAATCTTGCTAAAACTGAACTCATTGTCTTTCCTCCCTCTCATACCTCCTTCCCCTCTGACCTCTCCATCACTGTTGACAACTCATCTATCTCCCCTGTTCCCCAACTCCGCTGCCTAGGTGTCATCCTCGACTCCTCTCTCTCCTTTGCCCCTCACATTCACTCTCTCGCCAAATCCTGCCGTTTCCAGCTTCGCAACATTGCCCGCATTCGGCCCTTCCTCTCCCAGGATGCCACCAAATCTCTCGTCCACTCTCTGATTATCTCCCGCTTGGACTACTGCAACCTTCTCCTTATCGGCCTCCCCCTCTCTCATCTCGCTCCCCTTACATCTGTACTTAACGCCGCTGCTAGGCTTATTTTCCTCTCTCGCCGTTCCACCTCTGTATCCCCACTCTACCAAGCCCTTCACTGGCTCCCTTTCCCCTACAGAATCCTTTTCAAGCTCCTCACTCTGACTTACAAGGCCCTCGCCAACTCCACTGCTCCCTACATCTCTAACCTTATCTCTATTCACACTCCCTCCCGCTCACTGCGATCGTCCACTGATCGTCGCCTCTCTTCCCCTCTGATTACCTCCTCTCACGCACGTATCCAAGACTTCTCCCGCGCCGCTCCCCTCCATTGGAACAAGCTCCCCCGCTCCATCAGAACTTCCCCTAATCTGTCGTCTTTCAAACGTACATTAAAAACCCACCTTTTCCTTAAAGCCTTCCAGTCTCATGCCTAAAATCCCACCGGTCGGCTACCTCTCTTTCTCATCCCTTCTTCCCTTCTCCCCCTTCCTCGACTCCGTCTCCGTTTCTCCCGTCTCTCCGTCTCATCCATGTGTCTGTCTGTCTTCCCCTCCCTTTAGATTGTTCGCTCCTTTGAGCAGGGCTCTCCTACCTTCTGTTTCCATCACTTTTAACTGCGCTCTCCAGCTACTCAGCTCTCCTCCTCTCAGTCCCTCTGCCCTCTGTCTCCTCTCGCTTCTCTCCGCTCCCCTCAGTGACTCTCAACCTGTCATCCGTGCCCACCCTCTTGGGCCATAGTTACCTGCCTATACTCACTTTTCCCCTCCCTCCCTATCTTTCATGCTGTGCCTGAGCCCCCAGAGTTATAGTGCTTACTGTTACTTGTACTGTGCTGTTTCACGTTGTACTGTGCCATTGTTTGTCCTTGTACGGCGCTACGGATACTTTGTGGCGCCCTATAAATAAAAATTAATAATAATAATAATAATAATACACCCATAGAATATAGTCAAAATGTACCTAGAGGAGATAATGGCCATGTTAGGGGTGGGTCGCTAATGGTATCAATTCGGCCCTCCCCAACTAGAGACTCTTCCAAAATTGCCACACTTGTGCGTTTCTCCAGTGGCGTCAAGATTATGGTGTGTGCTGGGCTACCACCCGTTCTTTGAGCATGCCTGCTTTGCTCAGTTAATTTCTTTTTTAAAGTTTGCTTAAAGTCTGACCAGCTGCAAAAAATAGAAGAATATATTAATTGCAAATCTTTAAACAACTAAACCATGGAACATAACATTGGAATGTTACAATTTAAACACCCAAAAACACACACACAGCTAAATGTGTGTTCATTGTCCTGGGTGGCTAATTGTCTAAAGGTGATATGTACATTATGTAGGTACAAATGTGGCCTTCAAAAACACATGCCTTACACTGGTTAAATATGTGTTAAGGTTATACTTGGCACTCTTTTACTATTTTTACAGTTTACCAAACTAATTTAAGATTTGGTTTAACCTATTATTTTTACCGTTTTTGAACATCTTTGATCTCCCGCCGACAAGGACCAATTGCATAAATTTTTTGCGTAATCTCTTCCCAGTTTCTCGTTTTTTGACTTGCTGACATACGTGTATGTTGAGTATGAAATTTTTCGATACACACTTCAACCAAAATATCTAATTCATGGCCAGTAAAATATAAATTTCTCCAGCTTCAGGCCCCCGCAGTTCTTAGCCCTGCAACTGACATTTTTATGCCAAAACTAAAGAGAGATGGAAAAAAGAAATGTTTAACATTTACATTTATTAACACTCCCGACCCAATACCCAAAAATATTGCATGCTTAACAAGAGCAATGCATTCCTACATAGTTTTCAAGTACCTGAACATTAGAATATAAATGTTTGTGTATATCAATTGCAGATGTGTAGCATGTACACAAGTGGACGGCAAAAAGGCAGAAACTCATCTTCTAAATAGAGCTACATTAAATTTGGAAAATACACCTTCCATTGTAAGACACCCCAAACCAGTTATAAAAAAAAAAATCTTGCCAAAAGCAACATCACAAAATTGGAAATTAATTAATAATCTGATAATATATATAAGTCCACATGAACAAACTTCCAAACCGAAAAGTTGTGATACAATAGCCATACAAGGTGTGAGTAATTGGAAATCGTGCTAGTCACTTCTCAACCAACAGTAATGGCCAGCAGCCCCATTCAGAGGGCTGGAAATTAAAAAGTAAAGTGGACAGATTCCATTCCTCTAGTTACTTCATCAGCCTAGTTTACGTCATAGACTAAATAGTAGACTCACCAAAATCCAAATCCAGGACAGGATCACAAAACAAAAACGTGATTTTTTCCGAAACAACGACAAAGAATCTAAGGAGAGTGAAAAAGGAAAACATAAGGCCTATTGATATTGTAGAGTTTTTTGTGGTATTTTTTGGGCCACATTAAAGATATTACTTAAAAACATTACAATGATTCAGGCCACCAATGCTATAGTGTACTTACTCCTGGGTTTAATGTGGAAAACCCAGTAGCAGAGTGTAGCTAGAAATGTTACACTTTTCAACAGCATATACTAAGATCTGTGAAGAATAAAATTCGAACAATCATGTCCATCCTTAATATATTACAGTCTAATGTTTACAGTTGATTTTGTTTTGAAAATGGTTCATGTAAAATGAGAAATGAAACTAAAATTGCTTTATGTATAAACAGTGAATTACATAAGACATATAAATGTAATATAATATTATAATAATAATAATAATAATAATAATTAAAATAATAATATATAACATACTCACTGCAATAATGTCTCCAAAGTGTCCCACAAACAAAAATATCTGCCTGCAATCATAGAAAAAGAGCAGAACTGAAGGAAGGGCGCAGCTGCTTCTAAATACTCGTTGAATTGCAAGTCCAGGTGTACATGTCTCATCCTAATTGCTAAGCGCAGTGTACACGTCTCAATGCAAATGTTAACAACCCCCCGCTGCAAGGATACTATAGTTGAATGACAGGCAGACATTTTACTCACAGGTGTAGCTTGATCTGCGAGTGACGTAAGCATGTCCACATGTGCACTGCGAACCAATCAGAAAGAAGAGCATTGGAGAGCAGATTGCAGAAAATCAAAATTAGGTCCTTCACATTCGCGCGGAGAGAGCTAAGGGTGCTGACTGAGGGCATGGATAGTGCAAAATATTCAATAGATACTGCTGCTAAATATGACTTTTTACAGCCAGAAAAATTATTGTTTCACACTGGGGAATATGGGACACCTCAAAGCACTTGTAGTGCAAAATATTGTATAGATAGATACTGCTGCTAAATATGACTTTTGGCAGCCAGAAAAATTATTGTTTCACACTGGGGAATATGGGACACCCCAAAGCACTCGTAGTGCAAAATATTGTATAGATAGATACTGCTGCTAAATATGACTTTTGGCAGCCAGAAAAATTATTGTTTCACACTGGGGAATATGGGACACCCCAAAGCACTTGTAGTGCAAAATATTGAAAAAAATGCCTCCTCTATCCTCCTCTAACAATTGCTAATGGAATTGGTATCAGAATTGAAATAATAATAGAAAGAATAAGGTATACAATTATTGCTCTGTCCCTGCTCTAATACTGCCTGTGAACTAACCCTGCTCTCTCCCTCTGTCAAATGACGATGGATTGGTGTGTCGGCGGGTATTTATGCATTTCAAATATCGCGAGAACTGAGTTTTGAGATCCGACTACGTCACGATGACGTTTTGCCTCGATTTCGAATCCGAATGGCAGGCTCGGTACTCGGATAGGCGAAGTTTGGTGGGTTCGGATCTCGGGGAATCGAGCCCGCTTGTCAGGCGCCGTCCGCACGGCCGCCTGTCTGCCTGACCCCACCTGTCAATTATTCTGTCCCTCTCCCTATTGGTTGGAGTTTTGGCTCCAAAGTTTAAAAGGCACCTCCTCCCTGTCCTCAGTGCCTGATCTTCATGTTACCTTCCATGGGTTTCTGGCTCCTGTACTATTCCTAGCCATAGAGCTGACATTCTACTCGCTGTATCACCTCTCCTCAATTCCAGTGAACCTGCTGATTACTAAACTGTATTCCTGCCGCCATCCTAGTGGTAATCAGTCGTCCGCAGAGCTGACACTCTACAACACTTCTTCTCTGTACCTGCATAACCTGCTGGCTACACCCTGCAACATATCATCGCTATTCGTGAGTAACCTGCTGACTACTGAACTGTATTCCTGCCGCCATCCTAGTGATAATCAGTCGTCCGCAGAGCTGACACTCTACAGTGCTTCTTCTCTGTTCCTGCATAACCTGCTGGCTACACCCTGCAACATATCACCGCTATTCGTGAGTAACCTGCTGACAACTGAACTGTATTCCTGCCACCATCCCTGGGGTAATCAGTGATCCACGGAGCTGACACTCTTCTTTTGGCTACTTACTCTTGTTGCTTGTCTTCCTAATATCTCGACTGGTCACTTCCAGTAAGGGCCGCGACCTGCAAAGAGGTGCAGCTAAGTCCAAACCGCCTTGCGGCTGGTCCCTGGTGAATATCTCCTCCTTGTTAGACTCCGCGCCTTACTGGGAGTTGTATTTAGTCTCCGGTTGGTTCCCGTTCCTTACCATTCCTGCTGCAGAATCGTGACACAGACTCGTGACAACAGCATTTTGGGGGTGGCAACACCCACAGTTGCCCTAAGCAGTTTTTCACATACTACAAGACCTTACCCACATTTCTCCTGTAATATGCTTCCCTAATCTGCCACTATTTACATTATATGTTTATTGATCATGAAAAATACAAGATTAATGTCTAAATTTGAATGCGTTTTTACAATTTCACGTCAACATCCCTATGTAACCTAAGGGAAACCACAAATTTGGAACAGCCCATCTAAAAGTGTTTTGTGTTTTGTTTTTTGAAGGTCTAGGGTTTAAAACACTCCATTATTTCTGTTGCTAAATGCATGTTTCACAATCTCGGCTCAAATTATTATTTGACTACAAGTATGTAACTGTGAAATGGAGAACATTTTGCAACAAAATACTGAGTAATTACGTTATATCCAAAAAATAATAGATATTATTATCCAACAGTCCATCAGAAGCGTGAGGAGGCGGCCGAGCAGCCTGAGGATGAGGAGGAGGTGGTGGAGGCAGAGGACCAGCAGCAGCAGGAGGAGGAGGAAGAGGAGGTGGTGGTGGAGGCAGCGGGCCAGCAGTAGGAGGAGGAGGTGGTGGAGACAGCGGGCCAGCAGCAGGATGAGGAGGAGGTGGTGGAGGCAGAGGACCAGCAGCCGCAGGAGGAAGAGCAAGAGGAGGTGGTGGTGGAGGCAGCGGGCCAGCAGGAGGAGGAGGAGGAGGAGGTGGTGGAGGCAGCGTGCCAGCAGCCAGACGAGGAGGAGGTGGTGGAGGCAGCAGGCCAGTAGCTGGAGGAGGAGGAGGTGGAGGAATTGGCTGAGGGTTAGTATTGACATTAAGCCCTTTACATCAATTTCACCCATTTATCCGCCCATTGTAGTGGTACTAAATACCTGATTTCACACATGGGCAATTAAATTATACATACTTATATATGTCACAGGTTTCCATCATAATGACCCTGCTAAGTTGTTCTCACCAATAATCAATTCCCCCTTCCACTTCCCTGGCCACTACATATTCAACAAACAAAAAGCCTTCTCCCTCTTGCTGGAAATGTATTTTGCATCCCATTACACATTGTTGTAATGTGAAAGTTAAGTTACAGTACACGCGTCTGCTAACTCCTGTTTCTTTTTTTATATTTTTCCAGAGCTCAAGAAGACAACCAGGCTGGGGGTGAATTCCCACCAACAAAACATGCAATCAGCGCCGGTGCTAGGGTTTCTTGGCGCCCTAGGCACAGTGTGAAAATCGGCGCCCCCCCTTTAAAAATCGGCGCCCCCCGTCGTGGGTACCCTGTCTAAATTGGCGCTGCGCTTACCTCCCCTCAGCTCCCCTCCCCATGTCTTTCTTTATCTTACCTGCATCAAGCTGCTCCTCTCTGCTCTGTCTTCTCCCCTCCCCTCACAGACACTGTCGGGCCGTGATGATGTCATCATCACGGCCTGTCACTGTCAGTGAGCGGAGGGGAGGAGACAGAGCAGAGAGGAGCAGCTTCATGCAGGTAAGATTCATAGCCCCTTCCCCCCCTCTCCTCCCCGTGGATTTCTGCAGTTTTAAATGACCATAGTCATTTTTTTTTTTTGAGGCGCCCTGCAGAGCCCGGCGCCCTAGGCAATTGCCTAACCTTGCCTAATGGGGCCTGCATGCAATCATGCATGGTATTTTAAAATGCTGCGTAAAATTAAAAAATATGAAAAATTGTTGAAATAAAAAATCAATCTGTTGCAACAATATTATTAGTTGATCAAATTATTTAGTTTTTGTTTAAAAATTGTTAGTAAAAAAAAATAAAAAAAATTGTGGTGTGTATCTTTTGTAATTTAATTTCACGAAATGTGTCGAGGTGAGCTTATTTAGGCGAATACTGGATGGACATTTAGAACATACCTTAATATTGTTTTAACATTGGTCCCTTTGCACTACATCATAATTTCTTTAATTATTTATTTATGGTGGCGTCAGCTAATCTGAGGCACAGTACAGAGAGCACAGTCCCTGTCCCAATAGAAATTACTTTTGATTGATGAAGTCAAATGGAGTACAGGGAAGAAAAAACAAAACATGAGGAGAACATACAGGGCAAGATTTGTCAAGAAAAGTTTGTCAATAAAAGGAGTAACTTGGTCAAAGCATGTTTTATTGCATGTATATTTAAAAAGTTGGTATATATTTATAATTTGGGTAAGGCATGTCCTAGATCAACTTTCTATGTATCTGTGTGATACCTGAAAAAAGAGCCATTATTTTACTTTGGTGCAAAAACAAAAACCTTTAGACAACACTTTTACAAGGTTCAAAGTTCCTCTAATTATGACTTCACTTATCTTAATGGCCCACAAAGTCAATGGAACTAAGGCCATATTTGGGAAACAACTCATGACCCCAAGACTGTAAGGCGGAAGTGCTAACCACTAACCCACTGTGCTGCTGATGTGTTTTCTGCAATGATTTGTAGTAAAACTGAGTACATAACATACATGATGAATAAAAATTAAAAGGTTTGTGGACAATATTTGCATTAACCTCAAAGGAGCATGTCCCCTCAAAATCAACCCCCACCCCCCAAAAGTCTAAGGACATTCATAGTAATAAGTGGCAGCATGCAGATAATGTGAATAGTGTGCCCTGTGGGCCAGATTAATTTTGCATTCAAAAACATTAATATTCGTAAATGCTATTTGGCCTTATAAAGTTGCATTTGAGAGGGAGATACATCTAAAATATGAGGACAGATTTATCATTGTGGTAGAGCGTGAAAAATCAAGCTAGCAAGTGTTTGTGTGTTACATGAAAACAAACCATTACTTTCCTTATTAGGTAACTACTATCCCAATACTAGCCCTTGCCAAAAAAACATAGACTGTGTTAGATCTAAAATTCTGACCCAAGTCTGCCTGTGGTGTCAAGTATATCTGGAAGCGCTTCAATCAGCTGGAGAGAATTGACACAGACCAAGTTCTGTATACAAGGAATATTCTCTAGTTTATTGATACAAAGATACAGGTTTTTATAGGCTACTGAATAAATGAATCCTACGTCATATGCATACAATAGTTTATACCACTAGTTTATGAGAAGCGCTACTGATTAACTTTCTCACGTATTCTTGAGGTGTTTACTTTTCTCCCCCTTCTAAGGACAGATGAGCCTATTATTTCTTATCTCAAGGGGAGTTGGAGATATGCTATGTGCAACACCATGGATACAGCTCCCATACTACCAGCTGGATATGAAGCTCATTATTGTTTTCATAACTGGTTACATTCTTCAGGTGTTCTCTATTAGTTCAACTTCAAGGCCATAGGCTCACATATTGCAAAACTGCAAGTTAACAGAAAAATGAATAATCTCTTCTAGCAAATAATATTTCTATACAAGTTACAATAAAATGGCTGAACAAAGGCCTTATGAGGCCTTAACAAAAAATCATATTTAACATTTCCCATCTTTTATTCAATTTTCGACCCTTTCTCCTCCTACCTACCTAATCCTATCTATAGAACCACATTCTTAATAAGCAGGTACTTATACACATGTAGGAGGCCACATGCATAGAGTTGGTCCCCTTAGGAATCTGTCAACTCATCCCCCACTCATAAGCCTGTGATCCTCCCTGTCCTAACTTGATTTATGAGGAGATGCATTTTGGCAAATGTCCATGTCTAGAAAAGATGGTTTCTTAGAAGATGGTTTCTTAAAAGATGGTTTCTTAGTAGGTAGTTAATGAGTCTATAGTAGTTCTGCAGGCCTTGCATGTCCTTTGTTCAATCTTTAGTAGTTTCTTGTTGCAAACTCTGCAGTTCTTTGGCTTTGCTAGTCCAAATAATTCATGACACTCATAGTCTGGTCAGGTTTCAGAAGTAATTTCTGTGATCATCAGAGGTTCGGGATTTTCAGTGGTTCCCTTTTTGGAGAGACAACAATCAAGTGTCAGTAACTTCTTAATCAGCCATATATTTAGTTTCATTATCACCTATACGATCAACAGGATTGCAAAACCATTTGCTACTAATGCCAATATTTCCAATATCCAACATGAATCATTACTGACAACTTTACCAATGAGGTTATGCATCTGCACAAAGACATTTTCAGAGTTTACTCTACTATGAGTGCAAATTGTTGAGCACTCCTTCCCATATGTTTCTCACAGTGGCATAGGCAATATGTCACTTAACTGTCTGTTTCATACTGGGTTAGGGAGGCCTTAATCCCTACTTCAGTCACAATTATTCTGGCAAGACATATCAATACAATGAGACAGTCATTTCTATTTATCAGAACAAGACTCCCCTGATTTGAAGACTTTGCAGTGTTATGCGTGAATCCAGGTGTCTCTTTCCTGTACTTTCACTGCCATGGGAGTCGTCAACAGGACTTGATAAGGACCCTTGTATCTGGGTTCAAGACTTCTCCTGATGTGCTTTCTCACGACCACCCAGCCCCCCAGGGTGCAGTTTATGGGTACCTGTATCAAAATTAGGGTTTGCAATGGAGGAGAATATTTGACCATGTATTTCAGTTAGTTGTTTCTATAATAAGGCAACATAATTCAACAAATCACTATATACATGGTGTAGTTGCTATGCAAAAAATAACAGCCTGTTCTGTTTGCTGTGCCAAACAATATCTCATATGGTGTTAAACCTGTGTCTTTCCTAGCAGTATTTTTTACTGAGTGCAGGTAAACATGAGATCCATGGCAGACCTGTTTCAGCCATTATTTTCTGCATTTTCAATTTCAGTGTACCATTAAGGCGCTCCATACATCCTGAACTTTGGGATCTGTAGGGGGTGTGATAGTTTCTGGAATCCTTGCCCCGTAAAGTGTATCCCTCTGTCACTTACAATGACCTCTGGTACACCATATCATCAGATTACCTCATTCGCAATTTTCTTGGCTAATGCTTTAGCATTTGCTTTTCTATACAGCCATGTCTCCAGCCAGTGACTAAAGAAGTTGACACAGACAAGCACATTCTCAAAGCCCGAGCATTTGGGAAGTTATAAAGTCTATCTGTATCCTCTTATAGGGATATTATGTCTGGGGTGTGCTTTTCCATAGGACAGACTTACTCGGGTTACTTTGTGCACAGACTAGGCATTCTGCCACTAACGACTGTGCTGCTTGGGCGAACCCTGGTACTATCCATAAGCTGCTAGTGAGTACAACCATAGCATCTTTTCCCAGATGCACTTTCTCGTGTGCTATATTGGCCATAATGGGATAAACTACTTTTGGCAGACACAAACGCTGACCTTTACACCACTCCTTGCACTTCTAGTGCTCCATGTATTGCCCAAGTCTTTTTCTTATTTTCTGTTGCTTGTCTTTCCATAAGTTGGAGTGTGCTCTGGTCAAACAGGGGTCAGGGGGTCACCATGTAAATAGACTCCCCTTGGGGTACTGGGGCTATGGCGGCTTCTCGTGCGGCCTGGTCTATTTCACTTAGCTTCGGGGGTAGTATCTCTGTGTGTGTCTTCACCTTCATCACTGTTTGGAGGACAGCTGGAATGCAGTGAACAGTGCCCTGGTATGTTCATCATATTGACTGGTTTGCTTGCTGAACCCATAAGGTCCCTACTTTTCCATACAGGGCCATAATCATGCGCAATTACAAATGCATAACTTGAATCAGTGTAAATATTTACTCTTTGTCCTTTTGCATATATGCATGCAAGTGTCAGGGCCTTTAGTTCAGCTTCTTGTGCTGACATGTGACTCGGTAGAGTCTGTTGAATCACTATTTCTGTGTGTGTGGTTACAGCACACCCTGTATACGGGACAGGATCTATGTGATAGTGTGAACCATCTACAAAAAGAGTGATGTCTGCATCTGGTAATGGTTTATCTTTAATGTGAGATAAAACCAGAGATTCTTGTTTCATTAGTTCTATGCAATCATGTTCAGAAAAATTTTGTTTGCATTTTTTTTTTTCCTTTCTTTCTGTTCAAGCTGGAATGGAATTCCCCCAAATCCCTAGGGTAACCCCAATATATACAGGTACTTCTCCCATCTTTTGAAACTTGCTGCAATAAGGCAGCAGGATTCAACATTGTGCACTGCTTAAGTGTAACGTTACTGGGAGTAAGCAGTGCTACTTCATTAGGATAGGCTTCAGTAAGGAGCATGTGGAATCCAAGGAAAAGGTTCTTGGTTTCTGAGTTCCACAAAGTTTACACTCATTAGATGGAGTGTACAGTACAACGGTTAAGACAGATGTGGTAACTTTAATTCTTCTGGAAGAGAAACACTTAGCTTAAATAACCTGTTAATAAGCCACATCATCAGTTCTATTAGTGTATATAATAATGTGTTGGGCCACAATACTCACAAACACATTCCTGCATTGGGTGTAAACCCCTGTAGTCATGGGTTGCTCTTTTCTTTATTTGGTTGGGTTAAACTTTCATATTAGAATTTTCTAATTATGTATAATGATCTATACATTACTATGGGCCTGAGTCTGGTTCTTCCAAACTTGGCTTTCCTTTCTAGTCTAGTACACATCTACAGCGCACAGCAAAGGAAAATAACGTGCAATCTATATTCCTCCTGCTAATATCAATGAACTCCCCTCTCTGGTCTCCCTTGGACCTTTAAAAAACTTAAAATACAGTTTACTCAGATTCCCCTTGTCTGAAGGTCTTAACATATATCTGTGAACATGAGAGGCTCTGGGGCCTCTTGTGCTTCCTTTTTTTTTTTTGTCTTCTAATAAAAAAGGAAAGGGAGGAAGAAAATACACAGTGCGCTCGGCAAGTGTTATATGTCACTCATTTCACAATAGGAGGGAATGTCCTTTGTGCTGTATATCTTCATACTTAGTAAATCTGTCCGGTAACAAATGTTTTGCTTGTGCTTGGTTTCTGTCACAACGTACGATACCGTTAAGGTAACTGGGTGTCCTAGCACAATATCTATACTCTTTTCAAGCACTAAAGCAGAGTAGTATGCAAGTGACCTTAGCTTGCGACCATGTATTTGTGTCAGTACTCCTTGTACATGTGCACTGACTTCATAACAAAATAATGTGAAAGGCTTGTCATAATCTGGCAAAGCCAGTGCTGGCGCTGAAGTTATTTCAGCTTAAAATTGGTTAAACATTTGGTTCTGCTCAGAGGAGAGTATAAATGGCTTGCTATGATCCAGAAGTGCTAATGCAGGAGCACATACAATTGCTCTTAAAGTCTTAAATCTTTTTCATTTCTGTAAAAATATAGAATTCCCATCAATGCATTACCATACCCACAATAAAAAGAATTATTTACAGTATATGACAATTATAGCACAGTAAATAAGGGCAGTAAATGTCTTTACAAACACTGATTTACTCAAAACTGTAATGAGGATACAAATAAAAACCTTTTGCTTTCTGCACATACAGAAAAACCACCTAGTTCATGCATTTGCTATGCGAATAGCACATAAACTCTAATATCTCTTTCCAAAACAAGGTAATCATTACTCAGAAGAGTTTACGTTATTTAAATCCTTCATTAGTTTATACTTATGTTTGTTGTGGTGCAAAGATGGTGCATTGGAAGTTAAATCAATGCAATCTGGATTGCCTAATGGGTCTTTGCAGCTGGAGACCTGTGAATAAAAAAAACTTTTGCATAGAGATTAACATTTATTTACTAGGAATTACTGTAACTGTAACATGCGTGTATACTGTTATCAGGTAACCAGTGAACAGCTGCTAAAAGCTTAACTGTGACGCTATGCGTTCCATGCCTTGATTTCCTCAAAGGGGCAGTCCCTAATTTCACAAATAGAGAATGTCAAAGTGACGAGACCTGGGCGAGTGTTCAAAGCCACTCCTTTCTTATCATCTCTTAGTACAGCCCTTTTAAATGACACTAATTAAATTTCCGGGTTTAGAAACATTCAATCTGGAATCTTGGTTCCAAGTATTCAACCATTTTAAAAGCAGCACTGTCTCATAAATCAGAGTACTCTCGTTAGACACAATACATTGTGTCTGTAAATCATTCAACATTTTCTCAACAAAATCTCTCTCCCGTGACCAAATATTCACACATATTTCTAGATTCTGTGATTTTCGTGTTCAAAGTAAAAATATATTCACTTAAGTCTCGCTCACAGACGACATTTTATCTCGTAACATTTCTTTAAAGGCATAACAAACCCTCCTGATTTCTGAGAACATTCATCAGCGCCATTTTAACACAGATAAAAACAGCATGTAAGCTCACTCCCACAATTCTCAACTTCATTAAAGAGAAAGCTATATTTCTGAACTTCAGAAACAAAATTATTTTGTTCAAATACAGAAACGGCTTGTTGGATCCCAGCCAGCTTTGTTCTGACACTAGTACTTATAGTGATAATGTACATTATTTACAATCTTGTCCGTGCAATCGGACCAAACATTTTAAAACTTCTTTTGTATCTTTTTAAAAGCTTATCATTAAGCAATGAATGTACAACTTTTTCAACCTTGAAACATGTCTCTTGTAAAAAACGGACAAGACAGACAAACATTGTGATTTAAAGTAAATCAAACATCTCCCTTATAGAGCACTAAGACAGAGAACAAACAATGTGAATTATCACGGATCTCTCTCACACGCAGTAAGACGGAGACAAAACTCACATACAGAGAAAGAAAACTTAACTGACATCTTCCAGCCTACTGCTGTGGAACTACAAGTCCCAGCATTACACTAAATACAAGTTAGCTTCAACATGTTATCATCAATCAGCACTCCGGACACATTTTTTCAATTTTACATACATTGTCAAAAAACAAAAAACAGTGTGCTTCTTATCTCAACACACTGAAATCATTTACACAGAATAAGGGAGGGGCACATTTCACTTATTCAGCTGCACAGGATCAAACATACATTTATAATATACAACCTACTTGATTCATTATTCAGCTTCCGATGCATTTAGCATATCCACATATATTTCGACTTTTCAGATCTCTTAACTTTCCTGTGCCACCTCAAACAATCTCTTGGGGTTTGATCTCAATACCCCTTTGTTCTTGTCACATTACCACTTGCAACACCTTTGTTTCTCCATCCACACATATCTTTGGCTATCCCCGCTTTCTTGAAAAATTCCCTGCAGACCTTCTACTCCCCCATTTCCTTAAGTCTTTGTGCATCATATCTATGAGGGAGCTGCTGTCATTTGTTTACTATCTATATTACTCGTATTGACAGTATTCTGTTGAGTCCAAATCGGGACTCTTATCTAGTTTCTGTGGGTTGTCCTTGCACTGGACGTCCCGTTCTGTGGACTCCTTGTACTGGATGTCCGTGCTAAATAGCTTCTTTGACAGTATCTGGGACGAAGGTCTTTTGGAAATCTCTCTTACACAATTTGGGCAGATTACAGAATCTCCCTTCTTTGATATACCTCTGGGGATGGTGTCTAAAATGTTCACTCAATGTTCAAAACAATAACTCTCTAAATCCCTCTATTCCATTACATGCTTCTTTGATCAATGTCTTATGTGACTTTTATGCTTTATACATCATACATAGGTACAAACACATGCACTCAAAATTCAATCATCTTTCAAAAATCTAATCAACAATACAATTACAGTAAACAAATTGGGTTAATACTGTATTATATTAATCAGATGATACTTGAGACTCACAAATTCGCGTGTCAGGTGCCTCAGACAGACATGAGGTGACCCAGACTAGGAAGACCAACGAGTAGAAATCTACTGACCGCGGATGTTGGGGTTCAATGTGCTGGGAAACCTCCGTTGTCTGTCTTGTAGCCTGCTGGACAGCGAATCTCTGTGGCGACCTCCAAGTTGTTAGATCTAAAATTCTGACCCAAGTCTGCCTGTGGTGTCAAGTATATCTGGAAGCGCTTCAATCAGCTGGAGAGAATTGACACAGACCAAGTTCTGTATACAAGGAATATTCTCTAGTTTATTGATACAAAGATACAGGTTTTTATAGGCTACTGAATAAATGAATCCTACGTCATATGCATACAATAGTTTATACCACTAGTTTATGAGAAGCGCTACTGATTAACTTTCTCACGTATTCTTGAGGTGTTTACTTTTCTCCCCCTTCTAAGGACAGATGAGCCTATTATTTCTTATCTCAAGGGGAGTTGGAGATATGCTATGTGCAACACCATGGATACAGCTCCCATACTACCAGCTGGATATGAAGCTCATTATTGTTTTCATAACTGGTTACATTCTTCAGGTGTTCTCTATTAGTTCAACTTCAAGGCCATAGGCTCACATATTGCAAAACTGCAAGTTAACAGAAAAATGAATAATCTCTTCTAGCAAATAATATTTCTATACAAGTTACAATAAAATGGCTGAACAAAGGCCTTATGAGGCCTTAACAAAAAATCATATTTAACAACTGCTTTGGGCAAAGTTCCTGTTGTGTTCATTTCATTAATGAATAATGCACACAAGCTGTACACAGATGCTACAGCCATGCTTGGTATTAAAACTCATGAGGTCAGTGTTGTGAGACAGAAGTGCTAACCACTAAGGTACCTGTGCAGATCTTAATTGGCATATATTTGTGGGTAATAAGGAAGAGTACTATTAGCTAGCTCTTACATCTGTTTTACACATGCTGTATTGTTGTGCTTATTGCTGTAGTCTATAGAATGTATTTATCTTTCCAAATTAATGTTGCCTTAGTGGTTAGCCAGTCCCCCTTCCAACAATGGAGTCATGAGTTTGATTCCTGATTCATGATCTTTATCTGTGTGGAGGTTGTATGTACTCTACTATGCATTGATTATGGAAGAGTACGCTATACATTTTGGAACATTAATTATATTAATTTGTATAATACACTAATGTTTATTTTAATATGCAAGTTTATTTTTGTTTGCGAATTACTATTCGATGATTTTGCATCCACATTCTTAGTTCAAATCAAACTCATTACACAATCTTTCATGTAGGTGAATAAGAAGGTGTTACTATCTATCTATACATAAGAAAGGCTAACGCTGCTCCTCACCTTTATAACACACCTCTTCACATCAACACATCACACACACACCTCCGCACATTTACACCACATGCACACACACATACACACACACACACACACACACACAAACCTAGGCACATCTACACCACACACTCCTCGGCACATCTACACCGCACACACTCCTCCCTACACACATCTTCGCACATCTACACCGCACACACACACACATACCTCCGTACATCTACACTACACACACCTCCGCACATCTACATTGCACACACAGCTACACCACACACATAGACACACACAATACCACACATCTACACCACACACCTTCACACATCTACACCACACACACCTTCACACATCTACACCACATACACACCTCCGAACATCTACACCACACACACACCTCTGCACATCTACTCCACACACACACAACTTCACACATCTACACCACACACACACCCCTCCGCACATCTACACCACACACACCCCTCTGCACATCTGCACCGCACACACACACACATCCGCACATCTATACTGTACACACACCTCTGCAGATCCACACTACACACACCTCTACACATCTACACACACACACACACCTCTGCACATCTACACCACACACATAAACACACATTACCTCACGTCTACACCACATACACACCTCCGCACATCTATACCACACACACAACTCTGCACATCTACACCACACACACACACACAACTTCGCACATCTACACCACATACACTTCCGCACATCTGCACCGCAGTCACAAACATCCGCATATCTATACTGCACACACACCTCTGCACATCTACACTACACACACACACACACACAAACACACATCCACATATGTACATGACACACAAACAAACACAAACCTAGGCACATCTACACCACACACTCCTCTGCACATCTACACCGCACACACTCCTCCCTACACACATCTTCGCACATCTACACCACACACACACACCTCCTCACATCTACACTACACACACCTCCGCACATCTACATTGCACACACACCTCCACACAGCTACACCACACACATAGACACACACACTACCACACATCTACACCACACACACACACCTTCACACATCTACACCACACACACCTTCACACATCTACACCACATACACACCTCCGAACATCTACACCACACACACCTCTGCACATCTACACCACACACACACAACTTCACACATCTACACCACACACACACACTCCTCCGCACATCTACACCACACACACCTCTACACATCTACACACATACACCTCTGCACATCTACACCACACACATACACACACATTACCACACATCTACACCACATACACACCTCCGCACATCTATACCACACACACAACTCTACACATCTACACCACACACACAACTTCGCACATCTACACCACACACACCTCTGCACATCTGCACCGCAGTCACAAACATCCGCATATCTAAACTGCACACACACCTCTGCACATCTACACTACACACACACACAAACACACATCCGCACATGTACATCACACACAAACAAACACAGACCTGTGCACATCTATACCACACATCCGCACATCTATACCGCATACACACCTCCGCACATCTACATTGCACACACACCTCCACACATCTACACACACACACACAAACTTCCGCACATCTACACCACACACATACACACACACACTACCACACATCTACACCACACACACCTTCACACATCTACACCACATACACACCTCCGCACACCTACACCCCACACACACCTCTGCACATCTACACCACACATACACACACAACTTCGCACATCTATACCACACACATACACCCCTCCGCACATCTACACCACACACACCTCCACCGCACACACACATCCGCACATGTATACTGCACACACACACACACCTCTACACATCTACACTACACACACACACATCCGCACATGTACATCACACACACACAAACACAGACTTCCGCACATCTACACCACACACACACCTCCACCGCACACACACACATCCGCACATGTATACTGCACACACACACACCTCTACACATCTACACTACACACACACACATCCGCACATGTACATCACACACACACAAACACAGACCTCCGCACATCTACACCACACACACACACCTCCGCACATCTATACCACACACACTTCTGCACATCTACACTGCACACACACCTCTACACATCTACACCACACACATACACCACACACATACACCTCTGCACATCTACACCACTCACACACACCTCTGCACATCTACACCATACACAACCCTTAGCACATCTACACCACCTCACATCTACACCACACACACACCTCTGCACATCTACACCACACACACACACACACACACACACACCTGCGCAAATGTACACCACACACACATCTACACCACACAAACACACACCTCCACATATCTACACCACACACACTCCTCCGCACATCTACACCACAGACACACAGCTACACCCCTCCGCACATCTACTCCACACAAACACACCATCTCACATCTACACCACACACAAACACACACCTCCGTACATCTACAACATGCACATACACCTCCTCACATCTACACCCCACTCATACACACACACCTCTGCACTGCTACACCAAACAAAAACACCTCCGCACATCTACACCATACACACTTTTGCACATCTACACATCTAGAGGTTTATTGTAAAGTGGAAAGAAACATCAACCTTTATGCAATTTACAGAAATCAATGACTGATCTGTTGTTCTGGAATCAAGCTTATAGGTCTGGATGCTTCAGAACTCCCTTATTATCCTGTAAGGATCCAGTAGTAACAAGTCCTCTATCTTTAAAATCAGTATTCTAAAATCTAAAATTCAGCAAAATCCTGTCAGCAGAAATTCAGGCGCAGGAGGAGTTCACAATGATTAGACAGTAAAATGAACTCCTGTGTTATGGAACCTAATTTCTTTGTATCTCATTGAATGTTCTCATTAAGCAGTAATTCCCTGAGGTTATGGATCTCTTGATGCTCTGTAAAATAATGTATTCACAGGTAGTTTTATTTTCTCATTGCATTATATTGTTATTTTTATTGCACAATTATGTGTACGCTGAAGCATTATCTGCCACCAAATGAGATAACTGGGACACATTTCTCACCCTATGTATCTGGTGGATTTCACTTTTTCACCCTTTCAGTGTCCTTTACTGATAGTAATATTGTTATTTGGTATTACATTGCAAAGTATTTTAAATTTTGTGTTCAAACATCTGTCTATTGTAAAATAAAATTATTGAAAGATCTTGCGTCATTAAGTCCCATCGGACCTCATCAACAGGATGGAAGTTCAGGTAAATAGGCAAGTATAGTTAAAAAAGAAATGTTACTTAACTGCGCTCCATTGATTCAGTGAGCCCCACTGGCCTGATGAGAGCACAGGTAAGTTTTTAGGTTTTGGTGGAATTATCCTTTTACTTTTCTGTCTTGGCTGCTTTTGTTCCCTACCCCTTTTCTGATCTATGGCCTCATATGTGACGAAACGGGGTGCTACTGGACTGAAGACCATTTCTTCATCACCCATTTCTCACAGTTTAATGTACTTTTTACTCCTTTGCCCAGTCTAAGTATATACACCAGAGCAATGGTGTATTATGTGTATAATTATTTCATGTTATTAGACATTTTATCCTTGCTATTACCTGCAGTATTGTATGTATTAGAAATATAATGAATATTGCCATAATATGTGAAAATAACAGGACAACAGAAGTCATCTTGCTTGTGTTAGCTACGAAAATTATCATTTGTCTCAAATGTTCATTGTTATGAGGTGTGGCTTAGATTTGGTTTGTAATAAGAACAATGTCTGAGTGACTGTTAACCCTACATAGCTGGCGGCACAAGTTAATTATCTAGGTCAACAGGTAATCTGAGACCTGGTAATTAGGTCAGATAATGTGCACTGTCTCCACAGTATTATACATATGGTTATATCATTGGGAAATGTATTAATATGTATCAATATAAATGTTATTGTATCAAAATGTATCTCAAACTTACAAAAGATTGTATAATGCTACAGGTACAATGTTTTAAATGTCTTAATGTGCCACACAAGTGTCATGTTATTCCCTGATGTAATATTATAACCCTTTGTTAAGTGTATTCAGCCTAATAGCTAATTCAGTCAAGCCATTCCATTGTATAATCAAGGTAACAGAGACAGTATGTCTAACAGTTAAAGTGTCCACTGATAGACCCCTGCTGAAATGGGGAGGTTTGCGACATTTGACCCTACTCCCTGTGTATACAGCCAAAAATAGAAGGAGAGTAGAATGCCAAGTAAGCTATTCTAGCTTGGAGGATTCTGGTGTGCAAGACATCAGCATAAAGGACTCTGGGCAGACATTGCAGTGCCACTGGAGGAAACCCTACTAGGACAGGGTCTGTGTGAGCCAGTATCCCTGGCTGGGTGACATGGTGAGTGCCTAGCTAAATGGTAGTGGTAGTAAGTGGTAATACTGTGGGAGGATGTGATCCTGAAAGAGACTGAGATTATTACTTTGGGGTGCTGGCTGCAAGAGGCTGCTGGAGGGTATCCATGTATCTTGTGAATGTTTTGTGGTGTTGTACAGTTGTAATAAAGCATTAGTTTGGATATACTGTAGTCTACCCGAGTGAGTTGAATCCCACGAAGAGTAACTGCAATCCCAGCTAAGGGTGGTATCCTCACAATTGGTGGAAGCACTGGTATCACTCGGCCTGGTGTCGCAAGAACCAGGAAGGATGCAAGGGACGCAAGCATTTGCAGTCTAATAGCCTTGTAAGTACAGAAACGTGGACCATGAACGATTATAACTCCCTAAAACTGGCTGAATTACTGGGATTATGCTGAGTAAAGGAAATTGCTACTACCTAGGATGACTTCAGGCCACAGCTAGTGGAAAAACTACTATGGAAATAGTGGAGGTCCCAGCAGCGGAAGCCCCCAAGTTGGGACTTATGCAGCAGAAATCTTGGAAGCCAAGAAGTCGAGTGAGGAGCAGGAGCAACCTCGTATATTGGTGCTGAGTGATGGGGGATTCATACAGTGCATCCAGAAAGTATTCACAGCGCTTCACTTTTTCCACATTTTGTTGTGTTACAGCCTTATTTCAAAATGGAATAAATTCCTTTTTCCTCAAAATTCTACACAAGAGATTTTTGCAAATTTATTAAAAATAGAAAACGAAGAAATCACACGTACATAAGTATTCACAGCTTTTGCCATGAAGCTCAAAATTGAGCTCAGGTGCATCCTGTTTCCACTGATCATCCTTAAGATGTTCCTACAGCTTAATTGGAGTCCACCTGTGGTAAATTCATGTCACTCACCGGACCGTGAGTGCCTCTACTCTGGTGCGAGGTCCTCCATCTTTTCTCGCTACACCTGTGTGGAATCGTGGCCGTTCGCTATCCTGCCATCTGCGCATGCGCAGGTCTCGCTAGTAGCTTCACCTGTCCATGGAGGTGATTGACAGATCAATCACCTCACCCTATTTGAGGCACCTGCAACCCTAGGTAGGGGCCTGATCTTGAAGTCTCATTCCCAGTGAACTTCTATAGGTGTGTGCAGATTCCAGACTGCTTCCAGCTTTACTCGTTATACAGTTTCCAAACTGTGTGCAGATTGTTCTTACTACAGCTTCCACGCTGCTCCCTGGTTCAACTCGGCGGCCGTTCCCACACCGCTACCACACTATCATCCCGCTGATCGTGTCACAGCTTTCACGCTGCTCCTGGCTCCACTCAGCAGCGGTCCTCTGACCGTTCCAACGCTGACACCCTGCTGATCGTGTTACAGCTTCCACGCTGCTTCCCTGCTCAACTCAGCGGCGGTTCCCATACCGCTACAACGCTTCATCTCCCAGCTGATTCCGGATCTTCACAACTGGTTATGCGTTACTACTATTGACTATTATCTATGCTACTCACATACCAGTTGCATCCATTATTGTTTATTGCACAGGGTACAGGTACCCATATAGACTGTGTTTCCGCATTGCTCCAGTTAGGACTGCTGTCACTCAAGCTCGTTACCTACTCTCGCTACTACTTGGCGTCATTGTGCATAAACTGATGTGTTCAGCTTCTCTTCACTGCAAGGCACCAACTATATATACAGACTATTCATTGTGCCTTCCAAGACATTGCTATACTCGCGCTGTTCCCATACAGCCACAGTCTGCCTTTCAACTTCACTCTCCTGCACCTGAACAAGTCCTCACTCCCTCCACAGCAGTGGTACAACTTGCTGCACGCAGACCACTGACTTCCCTGCTACATACCTGCACCTGGACAAGTCCTCCTATCACAGCAGTGGTACAACTTGCTACTCGCAGACCACTGACTTTCCTATTACCTACCTACACCTGGATCCGTTTCCTCACCATAGCGGTGGTACAACTTGCTGCACGCAGACCTCCGACTCCTCCTCTACTTACCATCACCTATCCATGTCCACTCCTCGTGCCTACATTATCTTCAGTCTCCAGTTTACAGCTCCAAGTCGTTGATTGCCTCAGACTATCTCTACTCTCCTGCTGTTGTGTCGCTCCAATCATTCACCTGCCTGCTTTGAGGTGCGTGCCATATCCCCGCCTCTCCAGCAGAGTACCATCTGGTGAAACTCGGGTAGCAACTCCTAGTGCCCGTGACAGTAAGATCAGGCCATGACAGACCCAGGATTGGAACCAACAACTAAGGAGATGCTGCAGCATTTGATTACTCGGGTAGAACAACAGGATGCCCGGCAGCAACATCTGTTTCAGTGTTTCCAAACGCTGGCCACCCGAGCAGTTCCTCCACAAAATGTTTCAGCGACTGTCGAACCTCCAGCACCATCTTCTCCCCCAGTGCCATCCCAGGTGTCTACAGCTTCCACGCTACACCTGCCTACTCCCTCAAAATATGACGGAGACCCAAAAACTTGTAGAGGTTTCCTTAATCAATGCTCTCTCCATTTCGAACTTCAACCTCATCATTTTTCCACTCATCGTGCCAAAGTGGCCTACCTCATTTCCTTGTTTTCTGGACAGGCTCTGGCGTGGGCTTCCCCCCTGTGGGAGAGAAATGACCCCTTATTGGAGGATAGTGTACTGTTCATCTCCACTTTTCGAAAAATCTTCGACGAACCTGGCCGCGTTGTTTCAGCGGCTTCTAGCATCCTCCAACTTCGCCAAGGATCACGCTCTGTGGCCCAGTACATTATTCAGTTTTGAATACTTGCCTCTGAACTGCAGTGGAACACAGAGGCCCTTATAGCTGCCTTCTGGCAGGGTCTAGCAGACAAGATCAAGGACGCTCTGACCACACAAGAGTTACCATCCTCCTTGGACGACCTAATTTCCCTATGTCATAGGGTAGATATGAGATTCCGTGAGAGAGTCTGAAAGAACCAGCACCCCTAAAGGGTCCTCTACTTCATCACCTCCAATTCGTCAGTCTCCGCCTCCAGTGGAACCCATGGAGGTAGGCCGCTCAAAATTAACATTTCAAGAGAGGGATCGACGAATTAAAAATAGACTCTGCATCTATTGTGCTGACCCGTCACAGCTTGGACTCATGCCCCAAGAAGTCGGGAAATGCCAGGCCCTAACCTGTTCTGGAGAGGTAAGGTTAGGGGCCCTGGATTCCTCTCTATCTTCTATGGATGTCAAGGTGTGTGCTTTTGATGTGACCATTCTGTTTTCCTCCAAATCCTTTAGTTCCCAAGCACTCATGGACTCCGGCGCTGCCGGCAACTTCATTTCCAGTGCGCTAGTCAACCAGTGGTCCTTACCAGTGATCCCCTTAAAAACCGCCATAGCTGTCACCGCTATAGACGGTTCTCACATTGTCAATGGACTTATCACTCACTGTACGTCTCCGTTGATCCTCCAAGTCGGAGTGCTACACCAAGAGAAAATCTCGTTTCTGATTCTTCAAGTTACTACCAGTCCCATCGTCCTTGGCCTTAAATGGCTTCAGCTTCACTCACCACAAATTGATTGGAATACTCCCCAAGTCATATCCTGGCGTCCGGATTGTCATCACAGATGTCTAACCCGAGTGGTTCCACTCAAGATCAATAAATCTTCCCTAACACCTGGCCCTCCAGGCCTTCCTCCACAGAACGTCTGCCACCTCATCGGGCATGGGATTGTCCCATAGACCTGCTACCTGGCAAAAACCCTCCCAGGGGACGTGTATATCCTCTCTCTGTGCCAGAGACTCAGGCTATGTCTGAATACATACAAAAAAATAGAAAAAAGCGCTAGGTAAACCACACAAAGTATTTAATAAAATTAATATAAATGCACAATAAATACACAATGGTTTATGGCCATAAACAACCCCAAGAAACACATAAAAATATATAGCATCAATGTGGAATCGTATGCAAATGCAGCTGTATAAAATATCAGTATAGATAGAAGCGCTGATAGAAAAAATTCTTGGCAGATGAAAATGCACTCTCTATTCTTATTTGGTTATATAGAGAAAGTGCTATATTAGTTGCAGCATAAATGTTCATAAGAGCAAGCACCTCGTAGTGTGGATAAAGTCCTTTAGTGTTCACTCAGCTCCAATCGGGCCAATTAGATGATAACATGAACTCCAAACAGGGTTGTATAGCTACAAGATGGTAACAATTCGCTATGAACAAGGAGTTCCTTTGTTATTATGTTTTATTCAGCATGATTCACTGTTCATATGGAAAAACTCACACCAACATATATGCCTTTTGAGCTATAATGGAGGAACCCGTGTGTATATAAAACACACCTGCTGTGAAGCGCTATTCCCTTCTGTCATCCACTTAGGAAGTGACAGTGTAGCGTCTCATAGAGACAAGATATAGTGATCACTATAATTTAAAGCATTATCTCTATTAAGCGGGAATGCCTTATACTGAAAGTTCAGCGTGGTCTGTTGTGAGCCTTCGTAATAGGTGTACAACTGCCTCTCCTTAGTAATGTAGCACAATGTCTCTACTCACAAGCTGATCTGGTGCGTCTTCCTCGAAGCGCTTGCAGCGTTACTTCTCTGTAGGAGGGAATACCTTGTGCTAGATGTTCGGCGTGGTCATTTCCCGATCTTCACGATTAGCATATAGCTGATGTTGTTAGGCAAAGTGATCACGAGTAACTCCACTCGTGAGCCGATCTTATTCTATCATTCTCCAAGCGCTGCTGAGCATGAAAAAACCCCGGGGTTGGTATGTATCAAAAATTAAAAAGCATATATTGTCCAAAATATGAAATCAATAGTAAACTGCTTAGTTTGAATACATCAAGGACAATCTTCATCGCGGATTCATCCGTCCTTCCAGCTCTCCCGCTGGAGCGGGGTTTTTTTTCGTTAAAAAGAAAGATGGTACATTAAGACCTTGCATTGACTATCGGGGGCTTAATGCCATTACCGTTAAAAACCGATACCCGATTCCACTTATCACCGAACTCTTCGACCGTATCAAGGGTGCCCGGATATTCACCAAACTTGATCTCCGTGGCGCTTACAATCTAATCCGGATCAAGTCAGATGACGAATGGAAGACAGCGTTTAATACCAGGGATGGACATTACGAATATCTGGTGATGCCTTTTGGACTGTGTAATGCCCCTGCTGTCTTTCAAGGATTCGTGAACAAGATCTTCCGGGACCTGTTATACGTATGCGTTGTAGCCTATCTGGACGACATTTTAATCTTCTCTCAAGACCTGTCCTCCCACCATCAACATGTGGCAGAGGTTCTCTCCAGGCTACGGAAGAACCTACTATTCTGCAAATTAGAGAAATGCTCCTTTGACTTATCCCAAATTCCATTCTTGGGATACATCGTATCCGGAGTAGGACTGGAGATGGATCCGGATAAAGTTAATGCCGTTCTACTTTGGCCCCAGCCAACTACTCTCAGGACTATACAACGCTTCCTAGGCTTTGCCAATTATTATAGACGTTTTATTTTAAATTTCTCAGCTATTGCTTCTCCTATTGTGGCCCTGACCAAGAAGGGTGCCAATACTAAACACTAGTTCTCTGAGGCCCTTCAGCTTTCCAAAAACTTAAAGAAGCATTTTCTACCGCTCCTGTTCTTCGGCAGCCTGATGTAAACCTTCCTTTCTTTCTCGAGGTAGACGCCTCCAATGTCGGACTAGGAGCTAATCTCTACCAAAGATCTGAGCAACAGAAGTTCCATCCCTGTGCCTTCTACTCCCGGGGTCTGCTTCCCGCGGAGAAGAACTACACCATCGGTGACAAAGAACTATTGGCAATAAAAGTCGCATTGGAGGAGTGGAGATATTTACTGGAGGGGGCTCATTTTCCTGTAACCATCTTCACCGACCACAAAAATCTCCTCTATTTACAGTCAGCCCAATGTCTAAACCCTCGACAGGCGAGGTGGTCGCTTTTCTTTTCTCGCTTCGAACTCATTATAACGTTCAAACCTGCTGCAAAGAACAGGAAAGCAGATGCTTTATCCCGAGCATTTGCCCCTCCTTCTGACACCTTGGATTCTTCCGATCACCCTATACTGGATCCCAAATGTGTGACTTTGGCCACTTCATCCACCAATATGCTACCGTTTGGGAAAACTCTTGTTCCTCCATCTCTACGCAAGAAAATATTATCATGGTACCATTTGTAATGTGCGTATTGTCGCTAACCAATAACGATTGTCGAACCTCGATTTGTGTTTCCAACGCACAAAGATTTATTCGCAATAAGTGGAAAAAATATGCTCAAGCGATGTAATAGTAAATACAGCCGTTACTTAACGCAGGCGCTCTGGATCCAGTGCAGTCATTCAATCCTGAAGTCTGGGGACAAGAAGTCTGCACTCTGGATCACAAGCTGCTGCTTATATACACAATCAAGTACAGTAATACAATGAAGATGGTATGGCTTGCATCTATTGGTCCGGGTCTCAGGAATGTCCAAGGGGTCGTCAATCATTGGCTGGTTCATCCTAAGGAATCCAAAGGAGGGGGTCATCTCTGCAGGGGGTATGCTCTGCTCTTCCCGCCAGAATTCCTTAGTCTTAAGTAGTTCATAATTCCCTATCATTCATAACTTGCGTATGCACTCTGCGATTCCCTCGCAGAGCGCACCAAACAGTAGGATATGTAACAAGGTTCATTATGATACCACTCATGATGTTATTCCTTTAACCCGTTCTGTGTATTTCACTAATATGCATGTAACTCTGATATAACATATAAATACTACTATATTTCGACATAACTGACTATGTGTTGCAACTACCAATAATGTGTACTATTTTATAAGTATGCGTGTTTGTGCGAATGTATGGTAAAAGACCAATTACTGTTGCTGCCACGTGTAGTGGATGCGTACGCCCTTTCACGCTGTAGCGTGCCCTTGTACGTCGATGCGTACCGTACGCATCTTTTCAGACAAAGACAACCAAGTTTGCTAGACTTTAATTGAAATGACTTTATCCAATTTGCTGACTTCGACAGTTCCACCCTTTGATAGTGTAATAAACTATCACCCAATCACCGTTTCAAGTTCAGGATTATACAATACTTCTTCACAGACCATGATCTCGGTATCTGGTACCACCCTTTCAGTCTCTTTCTCAGTGTTACTCCCATGAGACCGTTTTCCACACTTCAACACAGTAGGAACACATTTGACAACTAAACCAATTGCTAAGATGACACCCAGTATAAAGAGAAGGAGCTTACCTACACTAGCAACCATTTCCTGTACCCACTTCCCCAGACCGGAGAACCATTTTGCTGGGTTCAACCATGAGAACCAACCCGCCACCTTTTCCCCGACCTCATATAACGAAGAATTATGGCTCTTTCGAAATTCCCATTTCAGCTGCAAAATTTCATCCATCTTCCGGTCTATAACCTCTTTAGGGTCTTCCGTATTATTAGTAATGTACGTGCAACATTTGACACCGAACTGGGTGGCCAGTGTCACACAGTACCCACCAGTAATAGAGGTGAGATAATTTAGTACCAGTCTATGTTGCACCAACTCCTTCTTGTACGCTTGTAGCTCCCTTCCAGTATACCTGAAAGTGTCATCATACATCTCGGTGATATTATCTATTAATTTAGCTAGGTCTTGGATATATTTAAAGTTTAATGTTCCCCGAGCGGTCCTGGTGAGATCTAGAGCAACCATAACTTGGAAACCAGCAGTTTCACTAATCAATTTTGTAGCTATGGGTTCCTCACCAGGAATCATATTTCTCTTGCCACGGTGTTCATACTGTGTGTGTATGTATGGTGGTGATGTAGTCTTGTGAATATCTACCATTTCTTCATGAGTAATAGTCATGATTTCAGGAACCAGTTTAGCTAAGAAACACAAGCCCTTGGAACTCGGAGTCACCCAGGAATAAGCTTTCCTCCCACAAACAAAATACACATCATCAGGGAGAACATAAGGAACAGTATGCCCATGAATTATATCACACAGAGTTTTGATAAAACTACCCATGCCTAGTGTCTCCATCTGCTCTAGACACGTGTCGGCATTAATGATATTTTCACATTTATCTGTAGAGACTTTTCCAATAGATACCTTCTTATGTTTGGTTATACGCCCTAACTTGTGACTTCCATCAGCATTCCTGCCTAGTAGTGACCTTGTGGGTCTCTCTCTAAAATGAGTGTGGCGAGCCATTGTCTGATCTGATAGGTCAGCCTCCCAATTCTCCAGGCGCTTTGCATGAGATATGTTTAGGCACAGCAACGATCTGCCTATGGAGTATTGTCGAAGCGTCAGACTAGGGGACCTAGTGTTATTGTACCTCCCTTCTATGGGCCTCCCACCCCTTAATTCGAGTACTTCGGATATGTTTAGCGGGAATGGCACTAGTCCTATGTTATGCTGCCCTTGAGGCACGTGAGAGCACACCCAACACTCAGTTTGGTTTAGCACCTTACCCACCAGGGAGTGATAATCCTCCAATGGATGCCCGCCTATATTCAGAGTACTGGGGGACTGGCATCTTTGGATGCATCTCTCGTCAACTAGGGAGTTGCAGAACTTGCAGATACAATACTCATCAGACAATAGCCCCTCACACTGCCTCCGAGTTCCTGAGCTAGCAGACCTTTTCATAACCCCTGGACCAAGTTTGATAATGGGCTGCTCAGGATATCCTATTAACTTTTCTTCGGCCTCTATTTCATCCGTATCACTCCCAGAACTCTCCTCCGTCCTCCATCCTCCTTCACAAAAATAGAATGTCCTAGAAAAAGTAAAAACAAGGAAAATCCTGGAACAAAAGAAAAACAAAAACCGCCACTCCATCGCTGGAAAGATAGTTCTGAGGCAACGTCTCTGGTTCAGGTGTCTCAACTGCAGGATTTAGGTCTCCCGGAACAGGCTCACAAGTGACAGCTCTATGTCGTCGGTCTGAGTCTTGTCTTGCACTTTCTCCGGATTATGGACTCTCCTGCAGTGGGTGGAATGGACCCAAGTGTCTCTCTCTGCAACCTTCAGTGATGTAGTACTGGTCAGCAGCACTTGGTACGGGCCTTCCCAACGGTCTGTTAAACAACCTGAACGTAAGAAATTGCGGATCATAACATAGTCTCCAGGTTCAACATCATGACAGTTCGTCTCTGGCATACCAGGTGACAGCATTTTTAGTTTTTGTTGTTGTTGTTTCAGCTGTCTACTCATTCTTATAAGATATTGTACAGTCACTTCATTATTACACTTTAAGTCGTCTTGTGGACTCACGATCAAATGAGGTTGTCGTCCGAACAGTATCTCAAAGGGGGACAGATTAAGAGGAGGTCTAGGAGTGGTTCGAATGCTGTGGAGGACCAACGGCAAAGCCTCAGGCCATGCCAACCCAGTTTCAGCCATTATCTTACCTAGTTTGTTCTTGATAGTACCGTTTACTCTCTCCACCTTACCACTGGCTTGTGGTCGGTAAGGGGTGTGAAGTCTGCTACTGATTCCCATGAGTTTACACATATTTTGGAAGACATCACCAGTAAAATGGGTACCCCTATCACTTTCAATGATTCTAGGGATACCGAACCTACACACAAAGTCTTGTACAATTTTCTTTGCAGTGAACACAGCAGTATTAGTGGCTGCCGGGTATGCTTCTACCCAACCGGAAAACACATCAATACACACTAACACATACTTTAGATTCCTGCACGGTGGTAGTTGGATATAGTCAATTTGTATTACCTGAAAAGGTCCGTCTGTAGGAGGGATGTGGGATGGCTCAGTTGGAATAGTTTTCCCAACATTTTTCCTCAAACAAGTAAGACATGACATTGCTTTCTTACCAGCTTGAGAGGAAAATCCGGGAGCACACCAGTATGCTCTCACCAGTTTGCACATACCTTCTTTACCCAGGTGAGTCAGGCCATGTGCTGCTTCAGCCAGGCTTGGATAGTATGTTCGGGGAGCTACAGGCTTACCTTGTCCATCCCTCCAGAGTCCTGAGGACTCTTGACCACATCCCTTCGCCTTCCAGACCGCCTTCTCCTGCAGGGAACACAAATCTTGCATTTCAATTAATTTCTGCGTGTTTAATGTTGAAAAACCATCATAGTCTCGGTCGATACAGTCATAGGTTGCCCTGCTGCCCATTTAGCAGCTTCGTCTGCCCTGTTGTTGCCCAATGACACTGGGTCTTCTTCAAAGGTATGGGCTTTGCACTTTATGACGGCTACTGTTCTGGGTAACTGTATCGCTGTCAGAAGTCCTTTTATGTGTTGTGAGTGTGCCACTGGTGTACCTGCTGCTGTCGTAAAGTTTCTAAGACGCCAAAGGGCCCCAAAATCATGCACTACCCCGAAGGCGTACCTAGAGTCAGTATATATGTTGGCTGATTTACCCTCTGCCAATTCACACGCTCTCCTTAGTGCTACTAGTTCCGCCACCTGGGCTGAGTGAGGTGGACCAAGGGGTTCAGCTTCTACCACATCCTGATCGTCTACAACAGCGTAACCAGTACATAGCTCTCCTGTCTCTGTCTGTCTATGGCAACTTCCGTCTGTATAAAACGTAAAATCTACATTTTCTAAGGGGGTGTCACGTATGTCGGGCCTTGCAGTAAAGGTCTGATTCAGGTGTTCCATACAGTCATGCGTGTCAGTATTCTTGCCTAACTCATCATCAACCAGGGTCTCCTCACCTCCCACCCTTTGTGTCTCTTGAGACACATACGGAAGGTATGTAGCTGGATTTAGGGTGCTACATCGTTTGATGGTGATGTTTGAGGGTGCCATCAGGGCTAGTTCCCACTTTGTGAATCTAGCTGAAGAAACATGTCTGGTTTGGGCTGAATTTAACAGAGCTGATACAGCATGGGGTGTATAGATGGTTGAATTATGTCCTAATACTACATCCTCGCTCTTACTTACTAGAAGGGCCGTTGCTGCTACACTTCTGAGACATGTTGGGAGTGACCTTGCCACATTGTCTAATTGTGCACTGTAGTATGCTACCGGTCTGCTAGCGTCACCATGTTGTAACAGCCTCTCAATAACAGGATATACCCCTAGTTCCACCTCTGGTTTTAATGGATACTGTGGGATTTTTGGAGCTATCCTACCACTTTTTGGATTGACCATGACAGGGGCTACGTTTGCCATCAGTCCAGTGTCCTGTCCATCTCTGGTCCATAGGGAACCTGGTATTTCCAGCAACATCCCCTTTACTTGAGATGGACTTTGTTCTATAACAGGAGAGTGTAACATTAACCTTGGAGGGGTGTCCAATATGTCCTGTACCTCATGTGCAACCTTCTCGGGTATATCTAGGAACACACCATCTGAAGTACAGTATATGACACATCCCATTTTACATAACAAGTCTCTCCCTAGCAAGTTAGTAGGAGCCGCTGCAGCCAAGAGAAACGAATGCTTAGTATGCAGAGGCCCGATAGTAACTTCGGCGGGTTTAGTTAGAGGATAATGTAACACTTTTCCCGTCACCCCCATAGCTGGAATAGTTTTGCTGGTCACCTGTAGATTGAAAGGAGAGGTTATCACAGATCGGGCCGCCCCTGTATCTACAAGAAAAGTTTGTTTCCTGCCAGCTATGTCAACTATCATTGTTGGTTCTTCACTCTGACTCTCAGTTAACCTCACTGGCTGTAGACTACAGGTATGACCTGACCCCTAGCGCTGACTATTGATTTCCCGCGCAGCATTTGCTGCCGTAATATGCGCGGGTAGATGTGAGTCTTCTAGTCTATGTGAATCCTTTCTTGGAGGATATCTATGTGACCCACCCCTATGTGTATTGAGTCTTTCTTTATTACAATCTCTCCTGTAATGTCCTTCCTCGTTACAGTTGAAACACCTGATCACTTTAGGTTTCCTGTTATATGGGTTGTATGCTGGTGGTCGTGTATGCACCCCTTCTAGAGCCTGTATACTTACCGTCATTAACCTATCACTTTTCTCTTCCCTTTTTCTAAAAAGGTTCTTGTCATGCTCCACAGCAGACTCCCTAAGGAAGTCTACCGTGACGCCTCTCCAATTAGGTAATGTGGTTTGTACTCTCGTCTTTAAATTTTCCCTAAGGCCATCCATCAGTACCCCTACAGCTACCTCTCTGTGATGTGGGTCCTCACTTATGTTGGATATCCCAGTAAAACGTGCAATCGCTGTTATAGCTCTAGCAAAGTAATCTGAGGCAGTTTCATTATCCTTTTGTTTAATGGTGAAAATCTTACTCCAATTTACTACTACTGGAAAACAGATGGCTAAGTGTTTGACAATTTGTTCTATATTCCGTTGGTTAATCTCATCAGTCAGGGTGTCATCTTCCTCCAACAAACAATCTCCAATAAATTTTTGTATGTTAGTAATGGGAGGAAGACACGCCCTCAACACTACCCGCCAATCCTTACTGGTTGGTTCATGAGCATTCCCTAAGTCTTTAACAAATTTCTGACATTTAGCTAACTCTTTTCTAGGATCTGGGAATTCAGTCATAATGGAACGTAATTCTGATCTAGTCCAGGGACAATGCATTGTAACATTTCTTAAAGGAACTACACCATCCTTATCCGGTTTCCCATTGGGAACTGATATTGTGCGGACCGGGAACACACCCTCTGGTACACTAACTTCAGGGGACGCTACAGGATTTACAGGCCCTAGATTTAGAACACTTTCACTCCTAGTGATCACGCTACTCTCACCTATCTCAGCCATTTTCTCATACTTGCGCTGAGCCTCTAGTACATTAACAGCATGGGCAATGGCCGAAATCACAGTGGGTTCATCTTCGTTTTCAGATACACTTGATTGAAACTGATTTAAAACAGGGTACAACTTAGTAATTTTTCTATTTTCAGTTTTAACAACGGCTGTACTTACCCCTCCCGCCACATAAGGTGGCGGGGGCGCGCTTGCGCTGAGTTCGCCACGCTTCTCAATGGTTACATCCGCCTTGCGCGCGCTTTTCGCCACGCCTATTTCCGGTTTGCATTCGCTGCTCTGCCACGTGTTACCTTCCATTTGCCACAATTTTAAACAATCATTATGTCTATTTCTCTTTTTCGTTGACTTGATCAACCATATTCTATCTTTTACAGTATTCAGTACCTCTGCATTAAAACTCCCTATTGTTGGGAAAGGCCTATCACAAGCTTTGGTCATCCCGACCCACGTGTCACAATACACAGTTGCATATGCACCATACTTCTTACACATGAGAAACCTCGCTGAACCAATAGGGCCTTCCTTAGGCAGTACACTGACCATCTCTAGCGTATGCTTAGCACCCATGTTGAACAATATACCTTCTACCCGGAACACAGACACACCGCAATGCTCTGTTCCTTCCGGCCAAATGTGAAATACAGACACACCGCAATGCTCTGTTCTTTCCACCTAATAATTTCAACTCTGTTGCTATACTCACCGCTAGAGATCTATAATCCTCGGTGAACGTATTTCCTTTAGCCGCGCTCACTCGCTTTTCCCTAATACAGAAATATCACTGTGGGCCCCAAGGGCTATCAGCTCCTCGATACCCTGGCTAAACCACAAAATCTGCTGAGTTTATTATCGCTGGGAGCGCAAAGTCGATACAATCAACCTGCCTTTCCAGTATAATTCCTCCTAGCTGCTTCACCAATTCGCACTAACGGTGCGACCGGATCGCACTGCCTACCAATACTAATTATTAGCAAACCTTGCGATCTATTGGTAGCGCTTTGCGAAAACCCAGTTTTCGCATTCGGTATACCTGCCCTGTATACCGTCCTTCAGTTGGGCAATCCGCCTCGTCAGACAGCAACTGAGCACCTCAACAATAAAACAGTGTATCTACGTTACAACATCACACACTATACACCTTTTCTGCGCAGAAAATCAAAAGTTCCCAACAATAGTAATAATGTCTCAGAGGCTTTCACAAGTAATTATACTATGCATGTATAATAACTATCAACACGATTGTTTAACCACGTGGCAAGTTTACCGGAAGTTCGCGTACGCACAGCAGGAAGTACACATACGCTAAACAATGCAATACAGTTAAAACGCACAATGACAGAAAAAAGAAACAGTTTTCTCTTTTGTCCCTAGGTTCTAGTTAGCGTGCCCTAGATAATGCAAAACGGACATTCGGTTTCGCAACACAGAGTAAAATTCAGGTTTTGAACACCATGCGTTCTTACCCGTTTATGACGCGTCTCCACCCTTTGTTGAGGAACCGAAATCCGTTGGTCTTGCGTATCATCGGCAACGAAACCTCCAAAGCTCACGAGCCCCCAAATTGTAATGTGCGTATTGTCGCTAACCAATAACGATTGTCGAACCTCGATTTGTGTTTCCAACGCACAAAGATTTATTCGCAATAAGTGGAAAAAATATGCTCAAGCGATGTAATAGTAAATACAGCCGTTACTTCACGCAGGCGCTCTGGATCCAGTGCAGTCATTCAATCCTGAAGTCTGGGGACAAGAAGTCTGCACTCTGGATCACAAGCTGCTGCTTATATACACAATCAAGTACAGTAATACAATGAAGATGGTATGGCTTGCATCTATTGGTCCGGGTCTCAGGAATGTCCAAGGGGTCGTCAATCATTGGCTGGTTCATCCTAAGGAATCCAAAGGAGGGGGTCATCTCTGCAGGGGGTATGCTCTGCTCTTCCCGCCAGAATTCCTTAGTCTTAAGTAGTTCATAATTCCCTATCATTCATAACTTGCGTATGCACTCTGTGATTCCCTCGCAGAGCGCACCAAACAGTAGGATATGTAACAAGGTTCATTATGATACCACTCATGATGTTATTCCTTTAACCCGTTCTGTGTATTTCACTAATATGCATGTAACTCTGATATAACATATAAATACTACTATATTTCGACATAACTGACTATGTGTTGCAACTACCAATAATGTGTACTATTTTATAAGTATGCGTGTTTGTGCGAATGTATGGTAAAAGACCAATTACTGTTGCTGCCACGTGTAGTGGATGCGTACGCCCTTTCACGCTGTAGCGTGCCCTTGTACGTCGATGCGTACCGTACGCATCTTTTCAGACAAAGACAACCAAGTTTGCTAGACTTTAATTGAAATGACTTTATCCAATTTGCTGACTTCAACACATTCTTCACGGTTCTCTGGACATTCTGGTGAACGAAAGACTTTTGAGATCCTTTCCCGGAGTTATTGGTGGCCTTCTATCAGAAAGGATGTCAGAGAGTTCGTGGCCGCTTGCGAGATCTGCTCTTAATTTAAGTCTTCCCGCAGAACACCAGCGGGATTGCTCCAACCACTACCTATTCCTACTAAACCTTGGACCCATATAAGCATGGACTTTGTCACCGAACTACCTCTTAGCAAGAGATGTAATACCATCTGGGTAGTGGTGGATAGATTCTCCAAGATGGTTCACTTCGTCCCGCTAACCGGATTACCATCTTCTTCTACCTTGGCTGACCATTTTATTAAGGAGATCTTTCGGATTCACGGCTGTCCGTCCGAGATTGTGTCCGATAGAGGGGTACAGTTCGTCTCCAGATTCTGGCGAGCCCTTTGCAAGAACTTGGGTATCCGACTGTCTCTATCATCGTCTTACCATCCCCAATCAAACGGCCAGACCGAGAGGGTCAATCAAGATCTCGAGACCTTCATAAGAATCTTTTCCTCAGCCAATCAAGATAATTGGGTAGAATTACTCCCGTGGGCTGAGTTTGCCCACAATAACATGTACCAGAGTCTTCAACAAAAACTCCTTTTTTCGTGGTTTACGGTCACCATCCGTCTCTCCCAGAGTTTCCTGCCCTCCCTCCCACCCAAGTCCCTGCGGTGGAAAGACTCAAAACTTTAAAACCATCTGGACTCAGGTGAGATCTTCCCTGAAGGAAGCATCAGCCAGATACAAATTCTTCGCAGATAAAAAGAGGCGAGCCATTCCACCACTCAAGCTTGGAGATCGTGTATGGCTTTCTACAAAAAATATCCGCTTGAAGGTTCCGTCCATGAAGTTTGCGCCACGCTTCATCGGGCCATACAAGATCACTCAAGTCATAAATCCAGTATGCTTCAAGCTACTTTTACCAAAGAACCTCCGGATCTCCAATGCCTTCCATGTCTCCCTGCTCAAACCTCTTGTGATCAATCGCTTTTCTGCTCCTCCTTCTGTACCTATACCAGTACGGATTCACCAAGAAGAGGAGTTCGAGATCTCTCAGATCCTGGATGCTAAAATTTCGCGAGGAACTCTCCGATTCCTCGTTCATTGGAAGGGCTTTGGTCCTGAAGAACGCTCATGGATTCGTGCTGATGTCCTCAACTCTCCAGGCCTGCTTAAAAAATTCTATCTAAAATTTCCGGGCAAACCCGGTTCCAAGTGTTCTGTGCCCACCTTTAAAAGGGGGGGTACTGTCACTCACCGGACCGTGAGTGCCTCTACTCTGGTGCGAGGTCCTCCATCTTTTCTCGCTACACCTGTGTGGAATCGTGGCCGCTCGCTATCCTGCCATCTGCGCATGCGCAGGTCTCGCTAGTAGCTTCACCTGTCCATGGAGGTGATTGACAGATCAATCACCTCACCCTATTTGAGGCACCTGCAACCCTAGGTAGGGGCCTGATCTTGAAGTCTCACTCCCAGTGAACTTCTATAGGTGTGTGCAGATTCCAGACTGCTTCCAGCTTTACTCGTTATACAGTTTCCAAACTGTGTGCAGATTGTTCTTACTACAGCTTTCACGCTGCTCCCTGGTTCAACTCGGTGGCGGTTCCCACACCGCTACAACACTATCATCCCGCTGATCGTGTCACAGCTTCCACGCTGCTCCTGGCTCCACTCAGCAGCGGTCCTCTGACCGTTCCAACGCTGACACCCTGCTGATCGTGTTACAGCTTCCACGCTGCTTCCCTGCTCAACTCAGCGGCGGTTCCCATACCGCTACAACGCTTCATCTCCCAGCTGATTCCGGATCTTCACAACTCGGTATGCGTTACTACTATTGACTATTATCTATGCTACTCACATACCAGTTGCATCCATTATTGTTTATTGCACAGGGTACAGGTACCCATATAGACTGTGTTTCCGCATTGCTCCAGTTAGGACTGCTGTCACTCAAGCTCGTTACCTACTCACGCTACTACTTGGCGTCATTGTGCATAAACTGCTGTGTTCAGCTTCTCTTCACTGCAAGGCACCAACTATATATACAGACTATTCATTGTGCCTTCCAAGACATTGCTATACTCGCGCTGTTCCCATACAGCCACAGTTTGCCTTTCAACTTCACTCTCCTGCACCTGGACAAGTCCTCACTCCCTCCACAGCAGTGGTACAACTTGCTGCACGCAGACCACTGACTTCCCTGCTACATACCTGCACCTGGACAAGTCCTCCTATCACAGCGGTGGTACAACTTGCTACTCGCAGACCACTGACTTTCCTATTACCTACCTACACCTGGATCCGTTTCCTCACCATAGCGGTGGTACAACTTGCTGCACGCAGACCACCGACTACCCTGCTACCTACCTGCATCAATCCTATTCTTCCCATCAGAGCAGTGGTACAACTTGCTGTACGCAGACCACTGACTCATCCTCTACTTACCATCACCTATCCACGTCCACTCCTCGTGTCTACATTATCTTCAGTCTCCAGTTTACAGCTCCAAGTCGTTGATTGCCTCAGACTATCTCTACTCTCCTGCTGTTGTGTCGCTCCAATCATTCACCTGCCTGCTTTGAGGTGCGTGCCATATCCCCGCCTCTCCAGCAGAGTACCATCTGGTGAAACTCGGGTAGCAACTCCTAGTGCCCGTGACAATTCAGTTGATTGGACATGATTTGCAAAGGCACACACCTGTCTATATTAGGTCCCACACTTAACAGTGCATGTCAAAGCACAAACCAAGGAATTTTCTGTAGACCTTTGAGACAGGATTGTCTCGAGGCACAAATCTGGGGAAGGGTACAGAAAAATATCTGCTTCTTTGAAGGTCCCAATGACTACAGTGGCCTCCATCATCTGTAAATGGAAGAAGTTCGGAACCACCAGGGCTCTTCCTAGAACTGGCCGGCCGACTAAACTGAGCGATCGGAGGAGAAGGGCCCTAGTCAGGGAGGTGACCAAGAACCTGATGGTCATTCTGTCAGAGCTACAGCATTCCTCTGTGGAGAGAGGAGAACCTTCCAGAAGCACGCCCATCTCTGCAGCAATCCACCAATCAGGCCTGTATGGTAGAGTGGTCAGACGGAAGCCACTCCTTATTAAAAAGCACATGGCAGGCCACCTGAAGTTTGCCAAAATGCATCTGAAGGACTCTCAGACCATGAGAGACAAAATTCTCTGGTCTGATGAGACAAAGATTGAACTCTTTGGTGTGAATGCCAGGCGTCATATTTGGAGGAAACCAGGTACCGCTCATCACCAGGGCAATACTATCCCTGCAGTAAAGCATGGTGGTGGCACAGCATCATGCTGTGGGGAAGTTTTTCAGCGGCAGGAACTGGGAGACTAGTCAGGATAGAGGGAAAGATGAATGCAGCAATGTACAGAGACATCGTGGATGAAAACCTGCTCCAGAGCACTCTTGACCTCAGACTGAGGCGACGGTTCATTTTTCAACAGGATAACGACCCTAAGCACACAGCCAAGATATCAAAGGAGTGGCTTCAGGACAACTCTGTGAATGTCCTTGAGTGGCCCAGCCAGAGCCCAGACTTAAATCCGATTGAACATCTCTGGAGAGATCTGAAAATGGTTGTGCATTTATGCTTCCCATCCAAACTGATGGAGCTTAACAAGTGCTGCAAAGAGGAATGGGCAAAACTGCCCAAAGATAAGTGTGCCAAGCTTGTGGCATCATATTCAAAAAGACTTGAGGCTGAAATTGCTGCCAAAGGTGCATCAACAAAGTATTTAGCAGAGGCTGTGAATACTTATGTACTTGTGATTTCTTAGTTTTTTATTTTTAATAAATTTGCAAAAATCTCAAAAAAACTTTTTCACGTTGTCATTATGTGGTATGGGTGGATGGCAGAAAAGCCCAAGGACTCAGGGACTATGGGGCAGCCATCACCCTGGTATAGCCCGAGTTGGTGGAGGCCAAAAGAATTATCCCCAACAAGTACATTAGAGTTAGAATAGCGGATGGGAGAAGAGCAGAGATTCCAACAGCCCAAGTCCAGTTGCACTGGGGCCATTGTAAGAAGCTATTGGAAGTTGGAGTTATGAATGGAATGTCCAATGAGGTGATTTTGGGCAATGATTTTGGGCAAGACATTAGGAATTATTTTGCTGGAAAAGATGCCCATGCAAAGGAGAGCCCCAGCCAGAGGAAGAACTTCCAGCCCTACACGTCAGTGACAACCGGGTGTCAGCAGTCTATCATTTCCATCTCCGGGCCTTTGATGGTGAGTAACCAAGACCATCCTGAGGGGCGTTAGTCCTGGGGGAGGAGGTAAAGACTAGACTACAAGAAGCCCAGTTACTAGATCCAGATTTAGAAGGGATGCGGGCACTAACAGATATGACATATAAGAAAGAGGTGGTAGATGAATGTGCTTGATTGGACAGGTTATTGTATATGGTGTCCAGCCCAAATCATAAGTGCAGGCTGGTAGTCCCACCCGAATATTAGGATCAGTTCATAGCTTAGGCCCATAGGGAAGGGGGTACAGATCACAAAGGAAAAAGGAGAACAAAAGCCAGGCTCAGGAAGCAGTTCATATGGATAGCTTTAGCAAGGGATGTAGACCACTACATAGTCAACCGAGCAGGACATTGATGACTGCATGATGTTACTCTGAGTAGACCCTGTAGAAGATTGTGTGCAGCAGGAGTCCTGCAAGAAGCCAGTCCATAAGCGGATGCAGACTGAGGAAGTGAGTAACCCCAGGGCAAGAAGGAACTGGGAGAGATGGAGGAATAGCCAGGCAGGTTCCCAGACAACCAGGGAAAGGTAGTCGGTAGGGTTCTCAGGCAGTAGGGCTCAGAGTAGCTACTGGATCAGGAGACTAAGACTTCCCACAGAGGATCTGGGAATTGACCGGTGCTGGCGGCTACAAGAAAAGAACAAGTGCAACAAGTAAACGTAGGAGGGTGAGCACAGCCTAGCAGGAAATTGGTTCGCAGGAAATTGGTTGGGGACCGCATAAAACCTGCAGTAGTATCTGCAAAAGAGACTGGGCCTCAAGTTTAAAAAGTGGGGAAAAATGTGACAAAACGGAATTCTACTGGACTGAGGGTTTTTTATTCATCACCCGTTTCTCACAGTTTAATGTACTTTTTAATCCTTGGCCCATTCTAAGTAAGGATGAGCGGGCTCGGATTCCGCTAATCCGAGCCCACCCGAACAGTGCGGATCCGACGGGATCCAAGCACTGTTCGGGAACTTCCGGGCGCCAAACTAATCCAAACCGAGGCTATGACATCAAATTCTTGCGTCGGATCTCGCGAGACTCGGATGTCATAAATGCCCCGCTCGCGGCCGCCATCTTCATTCTCCCTGTGGGTAGTGTAGAGGGAGGTTGTTGAGAGATAGTGATACTGTGCTCTGTCCTGCTGATTATTTTAGTACAGTGTGCTCTGTCCTGCTGATTATTTTAGTACAGTGTGCTCTGTCCTGCTGATTATTTTAGTAAAGTGTGCTCTGTCCTGCTGATTATTTTAGTAAAGTGTGCTTTGTCCTGCTGATTATTTTAATACAGTGTGCTCTGTCCTGCTGATTATTTTAGTAAAGTGTGCTCTGTCCTGTTGATTATTTTAGTAAAGTGTGCTCTGTCCTGCTGATTATTTTAGTAAAGTGTGCTCTGTCCTGCTGATTATATTAGTAAAGTGTGCTCTGTCCTGCTGATTATTTTAGTAAAGTGGTGCTTTGTCCTGCTGATTATTTTAGTAAAGTGGTGCTTTGTCCTGCTGAGTCCAGTAGTACTTTGGCCAGTGCTCTGTCCTGCTGATTAGTTTAGTCAAGTGGTGCTCTGTCCTGCTGAGTCCAGTAGTACTTTGGCCAGTGCTCTGTCCTGCTGATTCCAGTGGTGCTTTGGCCAGTGTCTGTCCTGCTGAGTCCAGTGGTGCTTTTGTCCTGTATTTTTTTTCTGCTAAATCCATAGTAATTTGATAACTATCCCAAAATCTTAAAAAAAAAAAAAAATCATTTAAAAAAAATAAATTTTTTTTTTAAAAAAATTATAAAAAATATTATAGAGCAATAAATTATTGCAGTCCCAAAAAATAGGTACTGCAATCTAGATTACTACGTTCACTGTTTCTGCAGTCCCAAAAAATAGGAACTGCAATCTATATTACTACGTTCACTGTTTCTGCAGTGCCAAAGTGTGTGTGGTTTAGGGGTACGCTCTCTTGTGCTGCATATAATGGAGTACAAAAATTTGGAGGATCAAGTAGGGAAAGATCAAGACCCACTTCCTCCTAATGCTGAAGCTGCTGCCACTATTCATGACATAGACGATGAAATGCCATCAACGTCGTCTGCCAAGGCCGATGCCCAATCTCCTAGTAGAGGGCATGTAAAATCCAAAAACCCAAAGTTCACTAAAATTGCCAAAAAAAGGAAATTCAAAACATCTGAGGAGAAACTTAAACTTGCCAATATGCCATTTACGACACGGAGTGGCAAGGAACGGCTTAGGCCCTGGCCCGTGTTCATGACTAGTGGTTCAGCTTCACCCATGGATCTAAGCCCTCCTCCCCACCCCTCAAAAAAATTTAAAAGAGTTATTCTGTCAGCAACAACACAGCAAACAACTTTGCCTTCTAAACAGATGACATCACAAATCCCCAAGGCGAGTCCAAGGGTGTTGGTGGTTGCGAAGCCTGACCTTCCCATCACTGTACGGGAAGAGGTGGCTCCTTCCACCATTTGCAGCACGCCCTCTGCATATGCTGGAAGGATCACCCACAGTCCAGTTACAGATTTGGCTAATGAAGGTGTGAATGTTGTACACCGGGAGAAGGATATTGATGTAGCTGGCGCTGAGGAGGAACTTGACGAGGAGGATGCTGATGTGGTTATCATAAATGAGCCACCAGGGGGGGAAACAGTTGTTGTCCATGGGATGAAAAAGCCCATCGTCATGCCTGGTCAGAAAAACCAAAAAATCCACCTCTTCTGTCTGGAGTTATTTTTATCCCAATCCGGATAACAAATGTATGGCCATATGTAGCTTATGTAAAGCTCAAATAAGTAGGGGTAAGGATCTTGGCCACCTAGGGACATCCTCCCTTATACGTCACCTGAAGAACCTTCATAATTCAGTGTTTAGTTCAGGACCTGTGGCTAGGACTGTCAGCAGTCCAGGGACACCTAAATCCCTTGGTCCTGTTGGATACACACCACCAACACCCTCCTTGTCAACTTCCTCCACGATCTCCATCAGATTTAGTCCTGCAGGCCATGTCACCAGCCAGACTGAATCCTCTTCAATCCGGGATTCATCCGAGGAATCGTGCAGCGGTACGCCTACTACTGCCACTGCTGCTGTTGCTGCTGGTAGTCGGTCATCTTCCCAGAGGGGAAGTCATAAACAGCAGGGCCGTCTTTCTCATTGGGCACGATGGGCAGGTGCCCGGGGGCCCAGGGGGAAAGGGGGCCCTGGCAGGTCTGCTGTAAAAAAAATCCTGTAAAGAAAAAGAAAAAAGAAAAACTTACCTTTTGCGGTCACCTGACCGTTCAGGTCAGGTGACGATCCGGCTCACTCCCTGGTCCTCTCTTCCGTGATGCGCTCGCAGTGAATGTCGGGCGTGGTGACATCATCACGCTAGACATTCACTGCGAGCACAGCATAGAGGAGCACAGAAGAAGATTCAACGCATCGCGATTGAAAGGTAAGTATATATAATCCTTTTTTTTTTACTTATATATTTATATATAGGGGCCCCGGTGCACTGCTGTGCCCGGGGGCCCATACTATTGTTAAGGTGGCCCTGGTCGTAAGACCACTACGTCTTTCACCAAACAATTGACCGCCCAACAGTCGTTTGCCATGAGCACCAAGTACGACACTAGTCATCCTATGGCAAAGCGGACAACTGCGTCAATAACAGCAATGTTGGTATTAGACGTGCATCCGGTGTCCGCCATCTGTGCAGTGGAATTCTGACAATTTGAAGGAGGTATTGTGGCCCCGGTACCAAATTGGGTACCGGGGCCACTCCACTACGCAGTCCAGAAAGCTTCGTATCAGATAATAAAATACGTTCACTGTTCCTGCCAAATAAAAAAAAAATGAAAATGCCCTGTCATCAACGAAAACAAGAGGTAGTGACGTGCTAGAACTCCACCCTCTATATGCTGCAGAGGACGGAGGAGCAGAAAAAGGCCATTCAAGCCTACACAGCCACCTACGATGGGCCACGTGTTAGTGCCGCCCACTTGTGTCGCTTAGCTTAGACATCCAGCTACCTCGGTGCAATGTTTTGGACTAAAAACAATATTGTGAGGTGTGAGGTGTTCTGAATAGACTGGAAATTAGTGGAAATGATTGTTATTGAATGTTATTGAGGTTAATAATAGCGTAGGATTAAAAAAAAAAACCAAAAACTGGATTTTAGCACTTTTTATGCTTTTTTAAAAATAAATCAGAACCCAAAACCCAAAATCAGAACCAAAACCTTTCGTGGGGTGTTTTGGCAAAACAAATCAGAACCCAAAACCTCAAGCTAATCAGATTCCAAAACCCCAAAAGTGCCCGGTGCACACCCTTAATTCTAAGTATATACACCAGAGCATCTGTCTAGTATGTGTATTATTATTTCATGTTATTAGGTACATTTTGTCCTTGCTATTACCTGTAATATTGTATGTATTAGAAATATAAAGAATATTGTTATATTGTGTGAAAATAGCAGGACAACAGAAGTAATATTGCTTGTGTTAGCTAAGGTAATTACCATTTGTGTCAAATGTTCATTGTTATGAGGCGAGGCTTAGATTTGGTTTGTAATCAGAACAATTTCTAAGTGACTGATAACCCTAGCTATCTGGCATCCCACGTTAATTATCTAGGTCACAGGTAATCTAACACCTAGTAATTAGGTCAGATGATGTGCACTGTCTTCACAGTATTATGCACATTGTTATAGCATTGAGAAATGTATTAATATGTATCAATATTAATGTTGATGCATAAAAATATCTCTCAAACTTAAATTGTATAATGCTACAGGTGCAATGTGTCAAATGTCTTAAAATGTCACGCAAGTGTCATGTTATTCCCCAATGTAATATTGTAAATTAAGTTAAGCCCTTTGTTACGTGTATTCAGCCTAATAGCTAATTCAGTCAAGCCATTCCATTGTATAATCAAGGTAACAGAGTCGGTATGTCTAACAATTAAAGTGTCAACTGATAGACCCCTGCTGAAAGGGGGAGGATTGAGACATTTGACCCTACTTCCTGTGCATGCAATCAAAATTAGGAGAGCAGAATGCCAAAAGAGCTATTCTAGCTTGGATGATTCTCATAGTTGCCAATTCCGCTTACAACATGTGGAATTGTGCTTGTTTTTTTTAGAGTTGCAGGTTTTTTTTTTGGTGGTTGCGGATTGCGGGTTTTTTGGCTTCAAAACACTTTTTTTTTTTAAAGAAAAAACAACTAATTATTATTAAACTGTCAGAAAACAGAAGACAATGAAGTCCAAAAACATGGTACACTAAAAAAAAAAAAAAAAAAAAAAAGTGCACAAGTACAAGAAATCTCTCTTAATAGGAGTAAACAGTGTTTGGGGACAAAATCGTTGTCACAATAGAAAGACCAAAGGTTTTGTGTATTATAAGAAATGATCAAAGAAAAAGAAAGAAGAGAGAGACCCTTAGGGGCATATTCAATTGTTTTGAATCCCTGCAGCATTAAAACTATTACCGTTATTACTGTATTTCAGGGAGCTGCGAGCTGAAATCCAGTGAGAAAAACGGTAATAGTTTTTATGGTAATAGTGCGTGCGCCGCGAGATTTTTGGCGTTTGCGCCAACAATTGAAAATGCCCCTTAGAGAGTGAAAGAAGAGATGAGTAGGGTAAAAAAGGTGGAAGGAAATGGGGAGGAAGGAAGCAGCGTGGCAAAGAACCGCCGAACAATAAAAGGGAAAGAAATAGTAGAGAGGAGAGGGGAAGAACTTAGTGTATGCTTTATGTGAAGGGGAATAGTAGGATAGCCAGGGATCCAAAACTTTATTGAAGGGTTTAGCGATATTGTTAATTATGCTTTCCATGAATTTCAAGTGGTGAACCTGCCAAATCCTGGTAATAACGGAAGGAAGAGAAGGGGTGGGGCAGTGCTTATCCAATCAGAGGCAATTTGGCAAGTAGCAGCAGGTATAATGTGGCGGGCTAATTTGTTCTGATATTTAGTTGCTGAGGGGAAACTAAAGAGCAGGGATCGAGGTCACAGGCAATACAGCAGAGTCCAGTACACAGTCCAAGGTCATACACAGCAAGATCAATCCAAAGGCAGAGAAGGGGAACTGAGCAGGGAGCAGGCAAGTATGCACAGAGCAGGAACTATAACCAGCAGTGAGGCCCAGTCCTCACTGCCTTAAATACTATGATGGTCAAATCAGAAAGGAGGAGGACAGGGCTGATAATCAGCCTCAGGAGGCTGCTGATTAATTACTAGCTGGGAACTAGCATAGGTCATATCACAACCAGGAACATGTATGAATGACAAATAGAATCATGCAAGAGCTCCCCCTGGAGTTGGAGGATGTCACTACAACCTCCAAAAATATAACAGTGCATTGAAACTAATGTACGTGCTCGGATGCTACCTTACGCCCTGGGAAACCGGGTTGTCGGGGTTCCTTGACCCCTCCTCAAGGGGGGGTACTGTTACGAGCCGTGGCACTACGACACATCCTGGAGTAAGGTAGCATCCGAGCACGTACATTAGTTTCAATGCACTGTTATATTTTTGGAGGTTGTAGTGACATCCTCCAACTCCAGGGGGAGCTCTTGCATGATTCTATTTGTCCAAGAACACTAAGGTGGACGCCTTGTCTCGCAGTTTTATCACCTCTCATCCTTCCCTCGCAGAACCTACTTTTATTATTCCGGCATCCAAAGTAGTCCTTGGCCTGACTGAGGATCTTGGCACGACCCTCCGTGGTCTCCAACATTTGGCACCATCGGCTACTCCCAGGGGTAAACTATTCATACCTGATTATCTGAGGAGGACGGTCCTCGCCGAATGCCATGATAATAAAACCTCGGGTCACCCTGGAGTATCCAAGCCGTTGGAACTTCTGTCTCGTTCCGTCTGGTGGCCCTCCTTGTCAGCAGATACCAAAGAGTTTGTGTTATCCTGTGAATCCTGTGCCAGGATTAAGTCTTCTTGCAAACTTCCTGCAGGTCCTCTTATGCCGCTGTCCGTTCCAGTGAGACCCTCGACTCACATATCTATGGATTTCATTGTGGAACTACCGCGGTCATCCAGCTTTAACACCAACTGGGTGATAGTTGACAGATTTAGCAAGATGGCCCACTTCATCCCTCTCTTAGGATTGCCATGTGCTAAAACATTGGCATCTCTATTCATTCAGCATGTTCTCAAGCTCCATGGACTTCCTGTTAATATTGTCTCTGACCGCGGCTCCCAATTTGTAGCCACCTTCTGGAGAGCGTTCTGAGCCCAATTGGGAATCAAACTCTGTCTGTCGTCACGGTATCACCCACAGTCCAACGGACAAACGGAAAGGGTCAATCAATCCCTTGAACAATTTCTCCGTTTATATGTAACCAAATGCCATAGTGATTGGGCTGCTCTGCTTTTATGGGCAGAGTTTGCCTACAACAACTCGTGCCATTCTTCTACTCTGGTATCGCCATTTTTCTGTAACCTTGGATTCCATCCTCGGTCCAACTCGCTGGAAGTTCCGAATCAAGCTAAATCTAGTTCTTCGATTTCTCATCTGTGCCGGATATGGAGAAAAGTTCACATTGCCCTCAAACAAGCTTCATTTAAGTCTAAGCATTATGCTGATCGACATCGTGGACCATGTCCTTTCAAGGTTGTTAAGTGCGTATTGTCACTAACCAATAACGATTGTCGAATCTGGATTTGTGTTTCCAACGCAAAAAGATTTATTCTCAAAAGGTAGCAGAATATATTCAAGCAAAGTAATAATAAGTACAGCCGCTACTTATCGCAGGCACTCTGGATCCAGTGTACAGTCATTCAATCCTGAAGTCTGGGGACAAGATGTCTGCACACTAGATGAGGAGCTGCTGTTTATATGCACACAGAATTACACTAAAACAATGCAGATGTTATAGCTTGCTTCTATTGGTCCAGGTTTCAGGAAGGTCAAAGGGGTTGTCAATCATTGGCTAGTTCAACCTAAAGAATCCAAAGGAGGGGGTCATCTCTCCAGGGAGTTGGCTCCGATCTTCCCGCCAAGATTCCTTAGTCTTAATAGTCCATAACTCCTTATCATTCATAACTTGCGTATGCACTCTGAACCGGACAGTAGCAAATGTTAAGGGGATTGTTATGATACCACACATGATATGATTCCTTCAACCTGTACCATATGTTTTACTGATTTGCATATAACTTACAATATTACACTTAAATACTACTCTTTCGACACAAATGACTATGTGTTGCAACTACCATTAATGTTTACTATATTACAAGTATGCGTGTTTGTGCGAATCTATGTAAAAGGCTAAATACTGTTGCTGCCACATGTTGCAGCTGCGTATGCCCTTTTACGCCGTAGCGTGCCCTTTTACGCCATAGCATACCATACGCATCTTTTCAGACAACGACAACCAAGTTTGCTCGATTTTAATTGAAATGACTTTATCCAATTTGCTGACTTCGACAGCTCCACCCTTTGATAGTGTAATAAACTATCACCCAATCACCGTTTCAAGTTCAGGATTATACAATACTTATTCACAGACCATGATCTCGGTATCTGTTACCACCCTTTCAGTCTCAATCTCAGTATTTCTCCTAGGAGACCATTTTCCACACTTCAACACAGTAGGAACACATTTGACACATAAACCATTTGCTAAAATGACACCCAGTATAAGGAGAAGGAGCTTACCTACACTAGCAACCATTTCCTGTACCCACTCCCCCAGACCAGAGAACCATTTCACAGGGTTCAACCACGAGAACCAACCTGCCACCTTTTCCCCGACCTCATATAACGAAGAATTATGGTTCTTTCGAAATTCCCATTTCAGTTGCAAAATTTCATCCATCTTCCGGTCTATAACCTCTTTAGGGTCATCCGTATTATTGGTGATGTACGTGCAACATTTGACACCGAACTGGGTGGCCAGTGTTACACAGTACCCACCAGTAATAGAGGTGAGATAATTTAGTACCAGTCTATGTTGCACCAACTCCTTCTTGTACGCTTGTAGCTCCCTTCCAGTATACCTGAAAGTGTCATCATACATCTCAGTGATATTGTCTATTAATTTAGCTAGGTCTTGGATATATTTAAAGTTTAACGTTTCCCGAGCGGTCCTGGTGAGATCTAGAGCAACCATAACTTGAAAACCAGTGGTCTCACTAATCAATTTTGTAGCTATGGGTTCCTCACCAGGAATCATATTTCTCTTGCCACGGTGTTCATACTGTGTGTGTATGTATGGTGGTGATGTAGTCTTGTGAATAACAACCATTTCTTCATGAGTAATAGTCATGATTTCAGGAACCAGTTTAGCTAAGAAACACAAGCCCTTGGAACTCGGAGTCACCCAGGAATAAGCTTTTCTTCCACAAACAAAATACACATCATCAGGGAGAACATAAGGAACAGTATGCCCATTAATTATATCACACAGCGTTTTGATAAAACTACCCATGCCCAGTGTCTTCATTTGCTCAAGACACGTGTCCCAATGGATGACATTCTTACAATTATCTATAGAGACTTTTCCAATTGATACTTTCTTATGTTTGGTTATACGCCCTAATTTGTGACTTCCATTAACATTCCTGCCTATTGGTGACCTTGTGAGTCTCCCTCTAAAATGAGTGTGGCGAGCCATTGTCTGATCTGATGGGTCAGCTTCCCAATTCTCCAGACGTTTTGCATGAGAGATATTCAGGCACAGCAAAGATCTGTCTAAAGAGTATTGTCGAAGCGTTAGACTAGGGGACCTAGTGTTATTGTACCTCCCGTCTATGGGCCTCCCACCCCTCAATTCGAGTACTTCGGAGATGTTTAATGGGAATGACACTAGTCCTATGTTATGCTGCCCCTGCGGCACGTGAGAGCACACCCAGCACTCGGTTTGATTTAGCACCTTACCCACCAGGGAGTGATAATCCTCCAAAGGATGCCCGCCCACATTCAGATTACCGGTGGAAAGACATCGCTGGATGCATCTCTCTTCAACGAGGGTGTCGCAGAACTTGCAGATACAATACTCATCAGACAATAGCCCCTCACACTGCCTCCGAGTTCCCGAGCTAGCAGACCTTTTCATAACCCCTAGACCAAGCTTGATAATGGGCTGTTCTGAGTATTCTAGTAACTTTTCCTCGACCTCCGTTTCATCCGTATCACTGCCAAAACCTTCCTCTGTCCTCCATCCTCCTTCACATAAATAGAATGTCCTGGAAAAAGTAAAAACAAGGAAGATCCTCGAACAAAAGAAAAACAAAAACCGCCACTCCATCGCTGGAAAGATAGTTCTGATGCAACGTCTCTGGTTCAAGTGTCTCGACTGCAGGCTTTAGGTCTCCCGGAACAGATTTACGAGTGACAGATCTGTTGTCGGTTTCAGTTTTATCTTGCGCCTTCTCCGGGTTACTGACTCTCCTGCAGTGGGTGGAATGGACCCAAGTGTCTCTCTCTGCAACCTTCAGTGATGTAGTACTGGTCAGCAGCACTTGGTACGGGCCTTCCCAACGGTCTGTTAAACAACCTGAATGTAAGAAATTGCAGATCATAACATAGTCCCCAGGTTCAACATCGTGACAGTTCGTTTAATGCATACCAGGTGACAGCATTTTTAGTTTTTGTTGTTGTTGCTTTAACTGTCTGCTCATTTTTATAAGATATTGTACAGTCACTTCATTATTACACTTCAAGTCGTCTTGTGGACTCACGATCAAATGAGGTTGTCGGCCGAACAGTATCTCAAAGGGGCACAGATTAAGAGGAGGTCTAGGAGTGGTTCGAATGCTGTGGAGGACTAGTGGCAAAGCTTCAGGCCATGCTAACCCAGTTTCAGCCATTACCTTACCAAGCTTGTTCTTAATGGTACCATTTACTCTTTCCACTTTACCACTGGCTTGTGGTCGGTAAGGGGTGTGAAGTCTGCTACAAATTCCCATGAGTTTACACATATTCTGGAAGATATCACCAGTAAAGTGGGTACCCCTATCACTTTCAATGATTCTAGGGATACCGAACCTTCATAAAAAATCTTGTACAATTTTCTTTGCAGTGAACACAGCAGTATTAGTGGCTGCTGGATATGCTTCTACCCAACCGGAAAACACATCAATACACACTAACACATACTTTTGATTCCTGTACGGTGGTAATTGGATATAGTCAATTTGTATTACCTGAAAAGGTCCGTCTGTAGGAGGGATGTGGGATGGCTCAGTTGGATTAGTTTTCCCGACATTTTTCCTCAAACAAGTAAGACATGACATTGCCTTCTTACCAGCCTGAGAGGAAAATCCGGGAGCACACCAGTATGCTCTCACCAGTTTGCACATACCTTCTTTACCCAGGTGAGTCAGACCGTGTGCTGCTTCAGCCAGGCTTGGATAGTATGTTCGGGGAGCTACAGGCTTACCTTGTCCATCCCTCCAGAGTCCTGAGGACTCTTGACTACATCCCTTCGCCTTCCAGACCGCCTTTTCCTGCAGGGAACACAAATCTTGCATTTCAATTAATATCTGCATGTCTAATGTCTGAAAAACCATCATAGTCTCGGTCGATACAGTCATAGGTTGCCCTGCTGCCCATTTAGCAGCTTCGTCTGCCCTGTTGTTGCCCAATGACACTGGGTCTTCTTCAAAGGTATGGGCTTTGCACTTTATGATGGCTATTGTTCTGGGTAACTGTATCGCTGTCAGAAGTCCTTTTATGTGTTGTGAGTGTGCCACTGGCGTACCTGCTGCTGTCGTAAAGTTTCTAAGACGCCAAAGGGCCCCAAAATCATGCACTACCCCGAAGGCATACCTGGAGTCAGTATATATATTAGCTGATTTACCTTTTGCCAACTCACAAGCTCTCCTTAATGCTACTAGTTCCGCCACTTGGGCTGAGTGAGGTGGGCCAAGGGGTTCAGCTTCTACCACATCCTGATCGTCTACAACAGCGTAACCAGTACATAGCTCTCCCGTCTATGTCTGTCTATGACAACTTCCGTCTGTATAAAACGTAAAATCTACATTTTCTAAGGGGGTGTCATGTATGTCGGGCCTTGCAGTAAAGGTCTGATTCAGGTGTTCCATACAGTCATGCGTGTCAGTACTCTTGCCTAACTCATCATCAATCAGGGTCTCCTCACCTCCCACCCTTTGTGTCTCTAGAGACACATATGGAAAGTATGTGTTAGGAACCCCTCCAGCCGGCACAACACAACCCGGAGTCTACTCTGCCAGTCAGGTGTTCACTGGAGCCCCTGATGGTGGGGACAGACTGGGCTGCAGACTGACAGAGGGTCGTGAAGTGTGTACCGGCTGGGGAGAACCCAGGCAAGAAGAGTCAGGTCCACGCAGAGGTCAAAAGGTCGGCAGCAGGTAACAGTAACGATGAACAAGCTGAGGTCAGAGGTCACAGGCAAAGTAGCAGAACGGGTAAACGAGCCAAGGATCAGGGTCACAGGAAACACAAGCGAAGTCAAATACGAAGCCAAGGGTCATACACGGGAAGTCAAACGTAGATACAGGAACAGGAACAGGAACTGGAACAAGCAGGTAAGCAGACTGGAGCACAGAGCTATAACCGGCAATGAGGTGGCAGACCTCATTGCCTTAAATACTTGAAACAGCCAATCAGGGCCTGGCTCAGATAGAAACCAGCCCCCTAACTTCATTAACCCGCAGGTTAGTAATTCCGTAGAGCGCATGCGCCCGGCTTCTCAATGCCGGGACGCAGCGCTGGAGCGTCTAGTCGTTGCCCCGGCAACAGCCGGGACATGAGAGGAAGTGACGTCCCGGTCGCCATAGCGACGGCCGGGACGCAGGTGAGTGAGTCGCGGCGGCTGGGCACCGCCGCGGCTCGTAACAGTACCCCCCCCTTGAGGAGGGGTCGAGGGACCCCGACATCCAGGTTTTCTTGGAAATTTTTTAAAGAACTCCTTCAACTGTTTAGGAGCATCGAGTTGTCTCCGTGGGATCCAAGACCGTTCTTCTAACCCACGATTCCTCCACTGCACTAGGAAGTGCACCTGACCTTGCACTTTTTTGGAATCCAAGATCTTCTGAACAACGTATCTTGGTGATCTGTTTGATTTTCTCTCAGGCAAATTTGAAGACTGGATTTGAGTAGGATATAATACCGGCTTCAACAGAGAACAGTGAAATGTGTTGGGAATTCTCAACGAGCCCGGAATTCTTAACCTAAATGCAACAGAATTAACCTGCTTGATGATAAGGAACGGGCCGATGAACTTGGGACCCAACTTTTTGCAAGGCTGTCTGAGTTTAATGTTTTTTGTAGACAGCCACACTCTCTGGCCCACCTTGAAGGAGCAGATGGTACGGTGACGATCCGAATTTTTTTTTGCGATATGTGAAGCCTGTTTCAGAGATGCCTGTACTTTCCTCCAGATAACTCTGAGATCTCTTGCAGTGGAACGGATCTCCTGGACACCAACTGGGTTAAGCGAATACAGGGAGTTAGATCTGGGGTGAAAACCATAATTGCAGAAAAACTGAGAAGTTTTAGTAGATGAATGACAGGAATTGTTACAGGCAAATTCCGCCCAGGGTAACAAGGAAGACCAATTATCATGGAACTCTGACGTGTAGCATCGCAAAAACTTTTCCAAGGACTGGTTAACTCTTTCGGTCTGCCCATTAGACTGAGGGTGATATGCGGATGATAAACTAACCTTGATTCCGAGAAGGGTACAGAAAGATCTCCAGAATTGCGCTATGAACTGAGAACCCCGACCGGAAACTATGTCAGTAGGGAGTCCATGGAGCCGGAAAATATGTTGAATGAATAAGACGGCCAAATCCCGAGCTGTAGGCAGTCTGGGTAAGGGAACGAAATGGGACATCTTGCTGAACCGGTCTACCACGACCCAAATGGTATTGTGTCCTGCAGAAGGTGGTAGATCCACTATAAAGTCCATGGACAAGTGGGTCCATGGTTTTGCAGGTGGTGCCAAAGGAACTAACTGGCCTATTGGGCGGATCCTAGGAACTTTGTTTCTGGCACAAACCTCACATGAGAGGACATGACTCCTGACGTCAGCAGACATAGATGGCCACCAGACTGTACGGGAAAGGATTTCTAACGTCTTGAAAATTCCAGGATGCCCTGCAACCCTACTGTTATGCGCCTCTGCAATAACCGCCTTCCTTAGATGGACTGGAACAAAGAGACGTCGCTCCGGAGTAGTATCAGGGGCTAATTTCTGGAATCTCTGAAGTGTGATACTCAGATCTTGGGTCAACCCGGCATGGATTACAGAAGGCGGAATAATCGGCTCTGGGATAGTGACTGGAATGTGGTGTGCCGAGAAACTTCTGGAAAGGGCATGTGCCCGGACATTTTTGGAGCCTGGTCGGTAGGTGATAAGGAAGTTAAACCGGGTAAAGAATAACGCCCACCGGGCCTGTCTGGGATTTAAACGTTTGGCTGACTGTATATATTGTAAATTCTTGTGATCGGTAATGACAGAGATCTGATGTGAAGCACCCTCCAACCAATGCCGCCACTCCTCGAAGGCCCATTTGATTGCCAATAGTTCTCTATTACCGACATCATAGTTGGCCTCCGCTGAAGAGAACTGACGGGAGAAATAAGCACATGGGTGCAGACGATTGGTATGAGGATCCTTCTGGGATAGGATGGCACCGGCACCAATGTCAGAGGCGTCGACCTCAAGAATAAATGTCCTAGCTGGATCCGGATGTCTAAGGACCTGAGCGGAGACAAAGGCCTTTTTCAGGCTTTCGAATGAGGCTGCTGCTTGGGACGACCAATTAGTTGGATCCATTCCTTTACGGGTCAGAGCGACAATGGGAGCCACAATGTCGGCAAAGTTGTGAATGAATCTCCTATAATAATTGGAGAAGCCCAGGAACCTCTGCACCGCCTTAAGATTGTTGGGTTGCACCCAATCCAAAATAGCCTGGATCTTAGCTGGATCCATGGAGAATCCCTCAGAAGAGATTACATAGCCTAAAAAGGATACCCTCCGTACCTCGAACTCACACTTTTCCAGCTTAGCGTACAGGTGGTTCTCTCGTAATTTCTGTAGAACTTGTTTGACGTGAGTCTGATGGGCGGGCAAAGATCTGGAATAGATGAGGATATCATCTAAATAGACGACCACGAAACAACCAAGGAATTCCCGAAGAACTTCATTGATCAAGTCCTGGAACACTGCAGGTGCATTGCTAAGGCCAAACGGCATGACCAGATACTCGTAGTGGCCAGAGTGCGAATTGAATGCCGTCTTCCACTCATCTCCTTCTTTGATACGGATGAGATTATATGCTCCGCGAAGGTCGATTTTAGTGAAGACAGTAGCCCCTCTTAGCTGATCAAACAATACCGAGATGAGCGGAAGGGGATAGGTGTTCTTGACTGTGATATGATTCAATCCCCGGTAGTCAATACAAGGTCTTAACCCTCCGTCTTTTTTCGATACAAAGAAGCATCCTGCTCCTACGGGAGACTTAGATGGCCTGATGAAGCCTCTCTCCAGGTTTTCGTCGATATACTCCTGCATGGATTTTGTTTCTGGAGCAGAAAGGGAATACAAACGCCCCTTAGGTAACTTGGAACCAGGAATAAGTTCGATGGCACAGTCAAAGTCATGATGTGGCGGTAAGGTATCAGCAGCCTTCTTGGAGAACACGTCCCAGAATTCATGATACTGTGAGGGAAGCTGCTCCGGAATAGGCTGAATCATACGCAGAGACAGTGACAAACAAGACTGTGTACAATAAGTACTCCACTTGACAATCTCTCCTTTTACCCAGTCTATGACAGGGTTGTGACAGGAAAGCCATGGGTGGCCCAAGATCATAGGAACCGACGAACAATCGATCAGGAAGAAGGTGATTGACTCAGAATGGAGAGCTCCGATCTTCAACTGTAGTGGCGGGGTCTCCCAGGAAATCTTGCCACCAGGCAACGGACCTCCGTCTAAGCCACAGACAGTAATGGCAGAGTTGAGTTTTACCATCGGAATTCCGGCAGAGCGGGCAAACCCAATATCAAGGAAGTTGCCTGCAGCTCCGCTATCAATGAAGGCCGACAGGTCCACAGAGCGAGCCCGGAAGGTGAGCTGTGCAGGGATTAATACAGCATTTTTCGGGGAGATAATTTGCAGACCTAGGTGAACTTTCCCCTCATTCCCTAGGCATGGTCTTTTCCCGACTTATTTGGGCAAGAACGGGAGAAGTGGCCTTTTATGCCACAGTATAGACATAGACCTTGCGAACGTCTCCTGTCTCTCTCTTCAGAAGAGAGACGATATGCTCCTAATTGCATAGGCTCCTCACCATCCTGGGAAACAGGAACGAAGGCGGATGGAGGTGATGATGTTTCCTTTTCAGTTTGCTGCTCCTTATATCTTCTGTCAATTTTAATGGAGAGGTGCATCAGATCCTCCAGAGAACTAGGAGACGGGTATTGCACCAAAGAATCTTTAATCTGTTCAGATAGGCCGAGACGGAACTGACTTCGTAAGGCAGGGTCGTTCCATCCACTATCAGGTGACCATCTACGGAATTCCGCGCAGTATTCTTCTGCCGACCGTCGGCCTTGTTTCAAGGACCGTAGATGAGCTTCCGCGGAGGCCACTCGATCCGGGTCATCATACAGTAGACCCAGTGCCTCGAAGAAGGAGTCTACGGACTGCAGGGCCGGACTGGTCTGCGGCAAAGAAAACGCCCAGGACTGGGGGTCACCCTGTAGAAGGGAAATAATAATCCCAACTCTTTGCTGCTCTGAACCGGAGGAGCGGGGTCTCATCCGAAAATAGAGCTTGCAGCTCTCCCTGAAGTTCCGAAACAGGGTTCTATTTCCGGAGAACCGATCTGGTAAGTTCATTTTGGGTTCACAGATGGGACCTGGAGTCGGTTGTGAAGCTATTGTGGCTTCTTCTTGAACAGACATACGCTCAGCCAATCCCTGCATCATCTGATACAAGGACTCAACGTGGCCTGCTAGGGTTTGTGCCGGAGACGGTGGGGATCCACTTGTATCCATTCTAACCTTGTCTCTGTGAGTGGGCCGGTTATAATGTTAGGAACGCCTCCAGCCGGCACAACACAACCCGGAGTCTACTCTGCCAGTCAGGTGTTCACTGGAGCCCCTGATGGTGGGGACAGACTGGGCTGCAGACTGACAGAGGGTTGTGAAGTATGTACCGGCTGGGGAGAACCCAGGCAAGAAGAGTCAGGTCCACGCAGAGGTCAAAAGGTCGGCAGCAGGTAACAGTAACGATAAACAAGCTGAGGTCAGAGGTCACAGGCAAAGTAGCAGAACGGGTAAACGAGCCAAGGATCAGGGTCACAGGAAACACAAGCGAAGTCAAATACGAAGCCAAGGGTCATACACGGGAAGTCAAACGTAGATACAGGAACAGGAACTGGAACAAGCAGGTAAGCAGACTGGAGCACAGAGCTATAACCGACAATGAGGTGGCAGACCTCATTGCCTTAAATACTTGAAACAGCCAATCAGGGCCTGGCTCAGATAGAAACCAGCCCCCTAACTTCATTAACCCGCAGGTTAGTAATTCCGTAGAGCGCATGCGCCCGGCTTCTCAATGCCGGGACGCAGCGCTGGAGCGTCTAGTCGTTGCCCCGGCAACAGCCGGGACATGAGAGGAAGTGACGTCCCGGTCGCCATAGCGACGGCCGGGACGCAGGTGAGTGAGTCGCGGCGGCTGGGCACCGCCGCGGCTCGTAACAGTATGTAGCTGGATTTAAGGTGCTACATCGTTTGATGGTGATGTTTGAGGGTGCCATCAGGGCTAGTTCCCACTTTGTGAATCTAGCTGAAGAAACATGTCTGGTTTGAGCTGAATTTTACAGAGCTGATACAGCATGGGGTGTATAAACAGTTGAATTATGTCTTAATACTACGTCTTCTTTCTTACTTACCAGAAGAGCAGTTGCTGCTACACTTCTGAGACATGTTGGGAGAGATCTTGCCACATTGTCCAATTGTGCACTGTAGTATGCTACCGGTCTGCTAGCGTCACCATGTTTCTGCGTGAGGACACCTGCTGCACAACCATCAGTTTCCGTACAGTATAACTCAAAAGGCTTTTCGTAACAGGTATTCCCAATGCATGTGCTTTAGTCAGACTATCTTTAAGGTTAAAGAATGCTTGCTCTGACTCTTCTGTGTGTACGACAGGTTCTGGTTTTGAAGAAGAGACTAGCTCCTGCAATGGTAATGCCAGAATAGAAAAACCTGGGATCCAGGATCTACAGTATCCACACATCCCCAGGAAGGTACAAATTTGCTTCTGGCTCTGCGGCAGAGTCATGTGTTGTATGGCCTCAATCCTGTCGGTTGTCAGGTGTCTTAGCCCCTTTGTGAGGAAGTGTCCTAAGTATTTGACCTTAGTCTGACATGGCTGTAATTTGTCCTTTGCCACCTTGTGCCCTGTTTGTGAGAGATGGAGCAACAACAATTTAGTATCATATAAACATGACATAAAAGAATCAGAGCACAGCAACAAATCGTCCACATATTGAATTAGAACAGACCCATTGTGGGGTTGAAAGGATTGCAAACAGTCATGTAAGGCTTGGGAGAAAACACTGGGGCTGTCAATGAACCCCTGGGATAGTCTGGTCCATGTGTATTGCACTCCCCGTTAGGAGAATGCAAAAAGGTATTGGCAGTCAGGGGGAAGAGGGACTGAGAAGAAGGCAGAACATAGATCAATGACAGTAAAATGACTAGCAGACGGTGGAATTTGCATGAGGATGACAGCTGGATTTGGCACTACGTGGAATTGGCTCTCAACAACTTTATTAATTCCCCTTAAGTCCTGGACTAATCTATAGCCCCTCCCCCCACTCTTCTTCACAGGGAAAATAGGACTATTTGCTGTGCTGGCTGTACAAATAAAAATCCCTTGTTGCAACAGCCTTTCAATAACAGGCTATACCCCTAATTCCACCTCCGGTTTTAATGGATACTGTGGGATTTTTGGAGCTATCCTACCACTTTTTAAACTTACCATGACAGGGGTTACGTTTGCCATCAGTCCAGTGTCCTGTCCATCTCTGGTCCATAGTGAACCTAGTATTTCCAGCAACATCCCCTTTACTTGAGATGGACTGTGTTCTATAACAGTAGAGTGTCACATTAACCTTTGAGGGGTGTCCAATATATCCTGTACCTCATGTGCGACCTTCTCCGGTATATCTAAGAACACACCATCTGAAGTACAGTATATGACACATCCCATTTTACATAACAAGTCTCTCCCTAGCAAGTTTGTAGGAGCCGCTGCAGCTAAGAGAAACGAATGCTTAGTATGCAGAGGCCCGATAGTAACTTCAGCTGGTTTCGTTAGAGGATAATGTAACACTCTTCCCATTACCCCCATAGCTGGAATAGTTTTACTGGTCACCTGTAGATTTAAAGGAGAGGTTATCACAGATCTGGCCGCCCCTGTATCTACAAGAAAAGTTTGTTTCCTACCAGCTATGTCAGCTATCATGGTTGGTTCTTCTTTCTGACTCTCAGTTAACCTCACTGGCTGTAGACTACAGGTATGACCTGACCCCTAGCGCTGACTATCGCTTTCCCGCGCAGCATTTGCTGCTATAATATGCGCGGGTAGATGTGAGTCTTCTAATCCATGTGAATTACTCCTTGGAGGATATTTACGTGACCCACCCCTCTGTGCATTGAATCTTTCCTTTTTACAATCTCTCATGTAATGTCCTTCCTCATTACAGTTGAAACACCTGATCATTTTATGTTTCTTGTTATATGGGTTGTATGCTGGTGGTCGTGTATGCATCCCCTCTAGAGCCTGTATACTTACTGTCATTAACCTATCACTTTTCACTTCTTTTTTTCTAAAAAGGTTTTTGTCATGCTCCACAGCAGACTCCCTAAGAGAATCTACTGTGATGCCTCTCCAATTAGGTAATGTGGTTTGTACTCTCGTCTTTAAATTTTCTCTGAGGCCATCCATTAATACTCCTACAGCTACCTCTCTGTGATGTGGGTCCTCACCTATGTTGGATATCCCAGTGAACCGTGTTATCGCTGCTATAGCTCTAGCAAAGTAATCTGAGGCTGTTTCACTATCCTTTTGTATTATGGTGAAAATCTTACTCCAATTTACTACTACTGGAAAATAGATGGCTAAGTGTTTGAAAATTTATTCTATATTTTCTTGGTTAATCTCATCAGTCAAGGTGTCATCTTCGTCCAACAAACAATCTTTAATAAATTTTTGTATGTCGGTATGGGGAGGAAGACACGCCCTCAACACTACACGCCAATCCTTATTGGTTGGTTCATGTGCATTTCCTAAGTCTTTGACAAATTTCTGACACTTAGCCAACTCCTTTCTAGGGTCTGGGAATTCAATCATAATGGAACGTAATTCTGATCTAGTCCAGGGACAATGCATTGTAACATTCTTTAAAGGGACTGCACCATCATCCGCTTTCCCATTGGGAACTGATATTGTGCGGTCTGGGTACGCACCGACTGGTTCACTGGCTCCAGAAGTCACTACCGGATCTGCTGTTTCAAGACTTAGAACGCTATCACTCCTAGTGATCACACTACTCTCACCTATCTCAGCCATTGCTCCTTTCCCATACTTACGCTGAACCTCAAGCATATTAACAGCATGAGCAATGGCCGAAATCACAGTGGGTTCATCTTCATCTTCTGATACACTTGTTTTAAACTGACTTAAAACAGGATATAACTTAGCAATTTCTCTTTTTTCAGTTTTAATAACGGCTGTACTTACCCCTCCCGCCACATAAGGTGGCGGGGGCTCGCTTGCGCTGAGTTCGCCATGCTTCTCAACGGCTACTTCCGCCGTACGCACGCTTTTCGCCACGCCTACTTCCACTGTGCATTCGCTGCTCTGCCACGTGTTACCTTCCATTTGCCACAATTTTAAACAATCATTATGTCTATTTCTCTTTTTCGTTGACTTAATCAACCACACTTTATCTTTTACATTATTTAGTACCTCTTCATTGAAACTTCTTGTTGTTGGGAAAGGCCTATCACAATCTTTGGTCATCTTGACCCACGTGTCACAATACACAGTTGCGTATGCACCATATTTCTTACACATGAGAAATCTCGCTGAACCAATAGGCCCTTCCTTAGGCAGTACACTGGCCATCTCTAGCGTATGCTTAGCACCCATGTTGAACAATACCTTCTACACGGAACACAGACACACCGCAATGCTCTGTTCCTTCCAGCCAACAATACCCTTTTATGTGGAACACAGACACACCACAGTGCTCTGTTCTTTCCACCCAACAATTTCAACCCTGTTGCTACAATCACCGCTAGAGATCTCTAATGCCCGGTGGACGCATTTCCACTAGCCGCGTCCTCTTTTTTTTTTCTCGCACCCGGCGAGGACCCCTAACACAGAAATATCACTGTGGGCCCCAAGGGCTATCAGCTCCTCGATACCCTGGCTCAACCACAAAAATCTGCTGAGTTTATTATAACTGGTAGCACCAAGTTGATACAATCAACCAGCCTTTCCAATATAATTCCTCCTAGCTGCACTTACAATTTTACACTCACGGTTATTTTTACCGTGCAGTTAGATCGCACCGCCTACTGATACTAATTAGCAGTAAACTTTGCGATCTATTGGTGGCGCTTTGCGAAAACCCTGTTTTCGCATTCGGTATACCTGCCCCGTATACCGTCCTTCAGTTGGGCAACCTGCCTCGTCAGACAGCAACTGAGCACAATCCACAATAAAACAGTGTATCTACGTTACAAAATCACACACTATACACCTTTTCTGCGCAGAAAATCAAAAGTTCCCAACAATAGTAATAATGTCTCAGAGGTTTTCACAAGTAATTATACTATGCACATATAATAACTATCAAAATGATTGTTTAACCACGTGGCAAATCTACCGGAAGTTCGCGTACGCACAGCAGGAAATACACATACGCTAAGCAATGCAATACAGTTAAAACGCACAATGACAGTAAAAAGAAACAGTTTTCTCTTTTGTCCCTAGGTTCTAGTTAGCGTGCCCTAGAAATGCAAAACGGACATTCGGTTTCACAACACAGAGTAAAATTCAGGTTTTGAACACATTGCGTTCTTACCAGTGTGTGACGCATCTCCACCCTTTGTTGCGGAACCGAAATCCGTTGGTCTTGCGTATCGTCCAGCAATGAAACCTCCAAAGCTCACGAGCCCCCAAATTGTTAAGTGCGAATTGTCGCTAAACAATAACGATTGTCGAATCTCGATTTGTGTTTCCAACGCACAAAGATCTATTCTCAAAAGGTAGCAGAATATATTCAAGCAAAGTAATAATAAGTACAGCCGCTACTTATCGCAGGCGCTCTGGATCCAGTGTACAGTCATTCAATCCTGAAGTCTGGGGACAAGATGTCTGCACACTAGATGAGGAGCTGCTGTTTATATGCACACAGAATTACAGTAAAACAATGCAGATGGTATAGCTTGCTTCTATTGGTCCAGGTTTCAGGAAGGTCAAAGGGGTTGTCAATCATTGGCTAGTTCAACCTAAAGAATCCAAAGGAGGGGGTCATCTCTCCAGGGGGTTGGCTCCGATCTTCCCGCCAAGATTCCTTAGTCTTAATAGTCCATAACTCCTTATCATTCATAACTTGCATATGCACTCTGCGATTCCTTCGCAGAGTGAACCGGACAGTAGCAAATGTTAAGGGGATTGTTATGATACCACACATGATATGATTCCTTCAACCTGTACCATATGTTTTACTGATATGCATATAACTTATAATATTACACTTAAATACTACTATATTTCGACATAAATGACTATGTGTTGCAACTACCATTAATGTGTACTATTTTACAAGTATGCGTGTTTGTGCGAATGTGTGTAAAAGGCTAAATACTGTTGCTGCCACGTGTTGCAGCTGCGTACGCCCTTTTACGCCGTAGCGTGCCCTTTTACACCGTAGCGTACCGTACGCATCTTTTCAGACAACGACAACCAAGTTTGCTCGATTTTAATTGAAATGACTTTATCCAATTTGCTGACTTCGACAAGGTCGGGGACAAGGTGTGGCTGTCTACCCACAACATTAAACTTAAACAACCTTGTAGGAAGATAGGTCCCAGGTTTATTGGACCGTTCTCCATTATTAAACAGATTAATCCTGTGGCTTTTAAGTTGAAACTTCCTCCCTCACTTAAGATTCCTAATACTTTCCATTTTTCCTTGCTGAAAGCAGCCACATGGTCGCATGAATTCAGGCCACATCTATTGCGCAGACCTCGTCCTGTCTCAGTCAGAGGACACCAAGGGCTAGATTTACTAAACTGCGAGTTTGAAAAAGTGGAGATGTTGCCTATAGCAACCAATCAGATTCTACCTGTCATTTATTTAATGCGTTCTACAAAATGATAGCTAGAATCTGATTGGTTGCCATAGGCAACATCTCCACTTTTTCAAACCCTCAGCTTAGTAAATATACCCCCAAGAGTTTATTGTTGAAAAAATCCTAGACTCCAAAAAGGTGCAAAGTCAAATCCACTTTTTGGTCCACTGGAAGGGCTACGGCCCGGAGAAACGGTCTTGGGTGCCGCAGAAGCATCTTCATGCTAACCAACTCATTAAGGACTTCTTCAAAAAGTATCCTGGGAAACCTGGAAGTCGGGGTGCCTTAACCCCTCCTCAGGGGGGGGGGTACTGTTACGAGCCGCGGCTCCCCGGAGGGCCGCCGCGACTCGGATCCGCCATCGCCAGGCGTCCCGGCCGTCTCCATGATGATCGGGACGTCACTTCCTCCTCCTACGTCCCGGTTGCCCGGGCAACATCCGGGACGCCGTTACACCACTGCTGCAGCACCCGGCCAGCGATCTGACACCCGGGCGCATGCAAGCAGGAAAAGCTAATGTTGGCTGCATTATTGTGGATATTGGCTCTATGTTAGAGTCTTTTTGTAGGAAGTCCTCTTGGCACTTTTTGAATAGGATTCTGTTGTTTCTTAGTATGTAGTAGGGAGGAGTCTCTTTGGTTCACATTGCTATTGGCTCTCCTTGCTATTTAAGGCAGTGAGGACAGAGCCTCATTGCCAGTTATAGCTTCCTGTGTAGCTAGGCTCCTGTTCCTGTTTCCCTGCTCCTGTGCTGTACTCTAGTTTGGATTTACCATGTATGACCATTGGCTTGTTTCTGGACCTCGTTGTATTGCCTGTGACCCCTGACCTCGGCTCGTTATCTGGTATCGCTGCCTGCTGCCGGCCCTTGACCTTTGCTTGGATCTCACACTGCTGTGTACTACTTCGCTACCCCAGGGTTCTCCCCAGTCAGTACACATTACACGACCCTCCGTTCCTCTGCAGCCAAGATTGTCCCACCACTAGGGGCTCCAGCGAACGCCAGACTTCGGAGCAGACTCCGGGTTTTGTCGTGCTGACTGGAGGGGTTCCTAACAGAGACAAGGCATCAGGCTTGGTGTTTTTGGATCCTGGTCGGAACGTGATGAAGAACTTGAAACAAGAGAAAAACAGGACCCACCGAGCTTGTCTGGAATTTGTGACCTTAGCGGATTGAATGAACTGAAGATTCTTGTTGTCAGTATATACCGTAATCACATGAGCTGCTCCCTCAAGCCAGTGGCACCATTCTTCAAATGCCCACTTTACTGCCAATAACTCCCGATTACCAACATCATAGTGGTTTTCGGCGGAATTAAATTTTCGAGAGAGGAATGCACATGGGTGCAATTTGTGATCGTAGGGATCCTTTTGCGAAAGGATAGCGCTTGTTCCAACAACGGAGGCGTCAACTTCGACTATGAACGGCAGTTCTGGATTTGGATGTCGAAGGACCGATGCAGAAATAAATGCATTCTTGAATGCCCTGAAGTAATCCAACGCTGAGGGAGACCACTTAGTGATGTCAGCCCCTTTGCAAGTAAGGGCTGTAATGGGAGCCACCAATACCGAGAAGGAACGAATGAATCGCCTGTAGTAGTTGGAAAACCCCAAGAATCTCTGAATGGCTTTCAGATTTGTAGGCTGTGCCCAGTCAAGGATTGCTTGGACTTTACTGGGGTCCATCAAAAAGCCATCAGGGGAGATGACATATCCCAGGAATGTGACTTGGGTAACCTCGAACTCACATTTCTCCAATTTAGCGAAGAGATGGTGCTGACGTAATTTGAGAAGTACCTCCCTGACGTGTAACTGGTGAAGTTACAGAGGGTTGGAGTAGATTAGAATGTCATCGAGGTAGACCACAACGAACTTGCCCAGAAAATCCCGCAGCACATCATTAATAAAATCTTGGAACACGGCAGGGGCATTACATAGGCCGAAGGGCATGACCAGATACTCGTAATGACCTGAATGGGTGTTGAAGGCCGTCTTCCACTCGTCCCCCTGTTTGATTCGAACCAGATTATATGCTCCTCGCAGATCAATTTTGGAGTAAACACTAGCTTGTTTAAGCTGATCAAAAAGAACAGAGATGAGCGGTAAAGGGTAAGTGTTTTTTACCGTTATTTGATTTAGGCCACGGTAATCTATGCATGGCCTAAGACTTCCGTCCTTTTTAGACACAAAAAATAAACTGGCTCCCACTGGTGATTCAGAAGGCCTGATGAATCCCCTCCGAAGGTTATCTTCTACGTATTCCTCCATAGCTTTGGTCTCAGGAATGGATAAGGCATACAATCTCCCCTTGGGGAACTTAGAAAAAGAAATAAGTTCAATAGAGAAATCATAGTCCCGATGAGGGGGAAGAGAGTCTGCTTCCTTCTTGGAGAACACATCCTGGAACTCCCTGTAGGCTGAAGGAAGCTTTTCGGAACAGGGCTGAACAACCCGGAGAGGAAGAGTCAGGCAGGTTGAAGAGCAGTATGTACCCCAATGTAAGATCTCCCCCTTACTCCAATCAATATGAGGGTTGTGAAGTTGGAGCCAGGGATGCCCTAGGATCAAAGGCACGGAGGAACAAGGAATAAGAAAAAATGAAAGAACTTCGGAGTGAAGGGCTCCCACACAGAGTTGCAACGGCGGGGTTCTGGAGTGGATCCTGCCTTCGATCAAGGGTCTACCATCTAATCCACAGACGGCGATGCTAGATTCTAGTTTCACTGCAGAAATGCTGAGGGACTTGGCTAATTGCACGTCAAGGAAATTACCTTCAGCACCGCTATCCAGAAAGGCAGACACTGAAATGGAGTTATTCTCAAAGGCAACCCGGGCAGGAATCAAGACCGAATTCTTAGAAGAGACCATTTGGAGGCCTAGGCGCACCTCTTTACATACACCTAGGCCCAATTTTTTCCCGTCTTGTTAGGGCAGGTGCGCAGAAGATGACCCTTGTTTCCACAATACAGGCAGAGCCCCAAGGAACGGCGCCTAGATCTTTCTTCTGGAGAAAGGCGATTGGCTCCTAGCTGCATGGGTTCAGATAGGTCTTGAGAAACAGGGAAAAAGTCCGGAGGAGGGCATGATGGTGCAGACGTGTCCTTCTCCGCTTTCCGTTCCTTTATTCTGCAGTCAATTTTGATAACAATTTGCATAAGTGTCTCCAAGTTTGGAGATGAGGGGTACTGGACTAAGGAGTCCTTTATCTGCTCCGAGAGGCCCAGGCGGAATTGACTCTTTAGTGCAGGGTTGTTCCACTGACTATCAACGGACCAGCGCCTAAATTCGGCACAGTATTCTTCAGCGGTACGTCGCCCTTGTCTCAGTGCCCTTAGGTGCGATTCTGCTGAAGCCACCCGGTTTGGGTCGTCATAAAGGAGACCAAGGGCGTTGAAAAAGGCATCCACGGACTGCAGTGCAGGGCTGACTGTGGCCAGACTAAAAGCCCAGAATTGTGGATCACCTGGAGCAGGGAAATGATTATGCCCAACCTCTGCTGCTCCAAACCCGAGGAGCGGGGTCTGAGGCGAAAAAAAAGCTTACAGCTTTCCTTAAAGTTCCAGAATTGGATTCTGTCCCTAGAGAACCGATCCGGAAGATTCAATTTAGGTTCTGTGGCAGGTGACAGGGTTGCTTGAGAGGCCTTGGCGGCTTCCTCTTGGGCGGCCAATCTGATTGAGAGGTCTTGGACTACCTGCGAAATAGTCTGGATCTGCCCTGCAAGGACTTGGGCTGGACTAGGCTCCATCCTAGGTTCCACCAGTATTTCTTTTTAAGGCTGGTTATAATGTTAGGAACCCCTACAGCCAGTACAACAAAACCCGGAATCTGCTCTGAAACTCTGGTGTTCACTGGAGCCCCTAGTGGTGGGGACAGACTTGGCTGCAGACAGACAGAGGGTCGTGAGATGTGCACTGACTGGGGAGAACCTAGGAATATTGTGTAATAGTATACAGCGGTGGTGAAGTCCAGGCAAAAGGTCAGGGCTGGCGGCAAACAACAAATCCATGAAACAGGCAGAGATCGAGGTCACAGGCAATACAGCAGAGTCCAGTACACGGTCCAAGTTCATATACAGCAAGATCAATCCAAAGGCAGAGAGCAGGGAGCAGGCAAGTATGCACAGAGCAGGAACTATAACCAGCAGTGAGGCCCAGTCCTCACTGCCTTAAATACTATGATGGTCAAATCAGAAAGGAGGAGGACAGGGCTGATAATCAGTCTCAGGAGGCTGCTGATTAATTACTAGCTGGGAACTAGCATAGGTCATATCACAACCAGGAACATGTATGAATGACAAATAGAATCATGCAAGAGCTCCCCCTGGAGTTGGAGGATGTCACTACAACCTCCAAAAATATAACAGTGTATTGAAACTAATGTACGCGCTCAGCTGCTACCTTACGCCAGGATGCGGCATAGCGCCGCGGCTCGTAACAGTAGGTATGCGAGAGTTAGACCGGCCTTCTGCCTAACAGCGCTGGTATTGCCTTGAGTGTGGTGAGGACACCGGGGTTATAACCAAAGCTCACTAGATACCCAGTCCTCTAGGTCCCCAGGGTTCTCCCCAGTCAGTACACATTACACGACCCTCCATTCGTCTGCAGCCAAGTCTGTCCCCACCACTAGGGGCTCCAGCGAACGCCAGACTTCGGAGCAGACTCCGGGTTTTGTCGTGCTGACTGGAGGGGTTCCTAACAGAGACAAGGCATCAGCCTTGGTGTTTTTGGATCCTGGTCGGAACGTGATGAAGAACTTGAAACAAGAGAAAAACAGGAAAGAAATATTAATCCCTTTTATTAAACAAAGTGCACACACTTAGTAAAATACAACAGTGCTTGAAACTTGTTTCCCCACAAAATATATCAAGTGTCAGAAAATCACCAGTGCAAGTAAACTCCCCAACAAAGTCCCCAGCAGGTTACCTCCAAGCACAGAGTCCTAGCAGGCCCAAACTCCTGGTAATAAAATCCACAGCTGACAATCCAAGTGGGCCAGGGTTTCTGATCCTTAAGGTGGGTCTGTGTATCTTGCTGATCTCAGCCGCTCGGCTAACTCTCCACCAGCCTTGTGGAACCCTGGGTATTAGTCTCCCTACTGATGTAGGCTCACCAATTCCCCAGAATCTGCGAGTGTCTCCCGATGGAGTGGTAACAGAATCAGTCCTAGAGGTACACTGTCCGATCTGTGTCAAGAAGCTCCTGCTTCAAGCATTCCTTTAAGGCTCTGCGAGAATACGGTTACTCTCAAACAGTCCAAGTCCTCGCTGTCTCAAGATTCTCCCACAACAACCCCCTCCCCCAGACAGCTCCTTTTTGTCATTTCTCACAAGACATCTGATTCTGGACACCTCCCTGGGTCAACCTCCCACTCATTGTCCTCTTGTGATTGGTGGTGTGAAGAGTTTGGGTGGTAACAGAGGTGGAAATAGAGCATGACATCAGTGGTCTCCCCCCTGCGGTGATGGTGCCATTTGGACTGTGTTGCAGAGTTGCTAGAACAATAGTTAGCAAACAGGGAGAGACCCCCTCCTGATTTTAGATAAGGTCCTGACCCTCCTCTTTTTAACCCCTTCCACTCCTTTTTGATGTCACAGGGTCCACAGCTGATTCACACTTCCTGTGAGCTGCCTCCCCGCTCCCTCTCTGGACATCACAGCAATAACAGATCTGGCCAACGGACGGCATTTAATAACAGAGTGGGCCATGGTTGTTCAATTGGCCCACTGAGCATAGACCGGGTTGGCACAGTATTCTCAATATAAAGTCCGGGTCTGTCACAAGTACAACTAGTTACTGGCATCTCTCTGTGAAGATGTTTGTACCAAGAGCTGTTAAGAGGTGACAGGAAAGCAAGAGAGCCGGAGTGAAAAAAATTGCATCCGGAGAGAACTTTATATCCAAAATCCAGTCTCTGTTATCTGACCCCTCTTCCACTATAATGGCTGATACCCCATTATAACAGCCTGCCCATATTCCCCACCTATCTTCTGCCAGGACCTCTTTCATAACACAGTTTATGCCCTGCTACCACTCCTTCATCATCTGCCTCTTCTTCTGCCCATCCTACAGTACCCACCCTTGTGATGTCCCTGTCTTACCAACCTCCTTATGTCCTGCATTACTGTTAACACCTGTCTCTGGTTGTGCCAGTTTATCAACATCTAGCTCCAGTGCAACACTTATTTTAACATCTGCCTCCTCTATTGCCCATTTTACAGTGCCCACCCCCTGTGATGTCACTGCCTCACCAAACCCCCTATCTTCTGCACCAGTGGTAATATCTAGCCCCAGTGCAACACATATTTCAGTATATGCCTCCTCTCCTGTACATGTTTCAATACCCACCCCTTGTGTCTCTGCCTCACCAGACCCACCATCTCTTGAACTACTGCTAAAAACTGTCTCTGGTTGTACCAGTCTATCAACAACTACCTCCAGTACAACACAGATTTCAGAATCTACCCCTCTCTTGACAGCTCTGCCTCCTTCTGCCCATCTTTCAGCTTTAGCATCCTCTCCAGCCTCATCATCTGTCTCCCATCCTGTACCTCTTCCAACATCTGCACATCCTTCTGAATCAGTAATTTCCTCTGACTCTGCCCTTCCTTCTGTCTTAGAAAATGAACCCATCATTTCTTTCAGCAAACTTGGCCCCTCCTAGGGTAACCTGTCTGTGTTGTATGCAGTAGATATGGAGAGTATATATGTGATCAGACAGAGCATGATGTGTGCAGTCATGAGTGTAAAGCTAGGGATATATTGCAGTGTACAGGGAAAACAACGCCTAAAGTGCGGCTATAACTCCTGAATCTTCATCTTTAGTTACTGTAGCTGCAGAAAATGCTGCTAGTCCCATTTCTATTAATATTATCTTGATATTTGCATCATAAATAAGAAATAATTAAAGTTTGGCTTTTGGGAGGCTTTTTAGGATTGTTTTGGCTTGTTTTTTTTTTTGCTTACTGGTTGCTTGTTTTTCATTTTAGAGTTGGCAACCCTGATGATTCTGGTGTACATGACATCAGCATAAAGGACTCTGGGTAGGCACTGCAGTGCCACTGGAGGAAACCCTACCAGGACAGGGTTTGTGTGAATCAGTATCCCAGGCCTGGCGAAATAGTAACTGTCTAGCTAAATGGTAGTGGTAGTAAGTGGTAATACTGTGGGATGATGTGATCCAGAAAGAGACTGAGATTATTACTTTGGAGTGCTAAACTGCAAGAGGCTGCTGGAGGGTACAAACTACCATTTTCCCCTGTATCTTGTAAACATCTTATGTGTTCTGCTGTTGTAATAAAGCCTTATTTTGGATATACTCTGGTTTAACCGAGTGAGTTGAATCTCAAGGAGGGTAACTGCCATCCCAGCTAAGGGTGGTATCCGCACACCCCAATATTTACAAAATTACATTTTTATAAACGAAATAAATGTACTCTATGAATAATTAAAAATGTTGATTGTTTATGCTGTAGTCATATTGTTATTCTGCTACTTAATGTACCAAGTGTTCCCCACATCAGCGATGGGTTAACAAATAAATGTACTAATTTTTGTGGCACTGTTACTTTTACAGCCCTTTACTTTTCACTAAAGGTGGTTCATCCATCTTCTCTTCTGAGCATGTGTGGGGGTCAGCTCTAAAGGACGGTGCAAAAGACTGTAGAGGGATCCACATGTATCATGCCCCCCACTGCCCCTTTACTAAAGATGCAATATATTTTTAGTGCAAAACCGAAATATTCAATATAGTCTTACACTTTATATATATATATATCTGTCAATGCATCCCTGACACACTTGGAGAGTGCTTTTCTTTTCTTTTCCTGAACAGTTTACCAGTCCCAGTTCAAATAAATAAGTATTCACAAGAATGATTTTGTGAAGTTCAAGAAAGGGCGGAAAATACCTGTTACATACAGACTTACACCCACACATGTACATCCATTTTCCCTCTGCATGTGTTGCCACCTGCAAAAATATTTTTTTCTAAATGCACATAAATCTAAACCCCAAAATTACCTTTGCATCGCCACATGCCCTCAGACCCACATATGCCATGATATCTCCTCATGCCCTAAAGCTTGCACTTTAAGCATTAACTACCATTGCATCTAAAAGTACAATTACCTTGTCAGTCAGGTTTCTGGTTTATTCATACTAGTAGGTTAATTGGCTCCTTTCATATTGACCCTAGTCTCTCTCTCTCTGTCTGTGTGTGTGTATGTTAGGGAATTTAGACTGTAAGCTCCAATGGAGCAGGGACTGATGTGATTGAGTTTTCTGTACAGCGCTGCGGAATTAGCAGCGCTATATAAATAGCTGATGATGATGAATGAAAGTTAACTTTGTAACCAGGGTTGAACATTTGTTACGAAACAGTAATAAAGCTGATAACACAAGAGCTTACACTCACTGCTGCTTTACAAGGATAATTCCACTAACATGTGAAGTAATCCCTTGCTTCCCATCAGGCCCCTGGCACTACTATCCTGGCAGAATAATGACAGCCTTTGTGGCTTTGCATGCCAGCAGCCCGAATTGCCATGCCAAACCGTATGCTACAAACAGAGTACAACAGACTACATCAGTGTAGTAGAGAGCCACATCATTAAAAATGATGTAACTTAGCACAGTCTACAAAGGAAGACTTAGGAGGTGGGAAAAAAAGCCTTTGAGGGCCACCAGCTGGCATATAATGGTAGGTTTGAAAAAAACACCTAGATGATTACATAGTAAATTAAAGCACAAAGATAAATCAAAATCACAGTATTTTATGAAACACTGTTCAGCAAAGCTTAAAGTATACCTGTTGCTTACACAGACTGAAGCCACTTTGTCGGCTCAAAAGTAAATTGATAAGCTGAATTGTCATGTCCATAGATGAATGTCTCTACTGTGTATAGGTGACTTTTACACTTCAATGGTTTATAGGTCAACCTCAGTGCGGTGTGGGCAGCGACAACCCAAATGCAGCAGGTAGAAGAACGCATATACGACATTCAGCTCCCACAACAAATCAGTGTACAGTGATTTATTGCTAAATGATTTGATGCAGGGGTTGGGTACGGTTTTTCGGTTCTGAAAAACCCGACACCCATTTTACCTACAAATAAAAAACGAAAGAGTGAAAAAGCGATGGCAATATTAATAGACTTTTTAAATAGATTTAAAGCAGTAATGTCGGGTTTAGGGGGTATTCAATTGACGGCGGGATCGCCGAAAATCCCGCGCTCAAAGAATATTACCGTTAATACGGTAATTACTCGCTGGATTTCAGCTCGCAGCTCCCTGAGCTGCAAGCTGAAATCCAGCGAGTAAATTACCGTTTTAGCGGTATTTACGCGCAGGATTACCGTATTAACGGTAATATTCTTTGAGCGCGGGATTTTCGGCGATCCCGCCGTCAATTGAATACCCCCCTAAGTGTTTAAACACTTAACCTACGAGGGCCCGACATTGCCGCTTTAAATTCAGAATAGAAGTCGCGAAAACAGGAAACAGAAGTGCTGGACACCTCTTCAGTCAAAATCAGTTGCGGTCAGCATTTTCCCTCATCGGTGATCTTCAGAGTCGCTTTAAAGCAAAGTCTATTAATATTGCCATCGTTTTTTAACTCTTTTGGTTTTTATTTGTAGGTAAAGTGGGTGTCGTAATGGTGGTAATCGTATTAACAATTACCACCGTGATGCAGGTACATTAATCCTCTCCACCTCAAGTTCCAGGCAATGCCTACAAAATATTTTATCCGTTTCCTTGTTAACAGAAATTAACATTCATTTCAATCATACTTATTGCTATAGATGTATTTACAAAGTTCGGCAAATGCTTAGGAAAGCATATAAATATTTATATGTTTATTATAATTACTGTTAAAATAAAATTACTTTCCTAGATGTTGATTGCTGCAGCCTTTCTGCTCCTTCTTCCTACAGCAGCGGAAACATGAGTGTGACGTCATGTTTGACAGCTGTTTGGCTGTCACAGTGACAGCCAGGCTCATGGCAACAGTGGTGACATTGAGGAGGACAGCTCATCAGTGGACAGTGGGCCCTCTGGTAAGTCCGGGCTGCAGGCCCCCTGGTGAGCCTTGGCCCCATATGCTGGTACCCCCTGTACCCCCCTGATTGTGGCCCTGCCTTCCAAAATGTTAGTTCCCGGCAGTGGTACAGGGGCTGTGACCATATCACAGTGGGAGTGTGGTCACATCTTGATGGTGGGCGCTAAGCCATCAGAGGGTTGTCTAACATTGTAAAGCACTAGGCTACCCATTAGAAAATCTTACTTCCCCCAATGTTCCAACCCGCAAGTATGACAACATGATTTCAGTAATGGAGACAGAAATGTAAAAGACACTTCAGTCTCTAGAGATTCATTAGCTGCTTTTCTTTAACGCATAGTTGCCTACTCTCCCGGAATGTCCGGGAGACTCCCGCATTTCTGGGAGACCTCCCGGTCTCCTGGGAGAGCAGGGCAACCACCTGGTTCTTGCCCCCACAATAGATAAGTGGCGGGGCTTAATGATGCAAATATTGTGTCATCTTAGCAGCTTTTAATCATTTAGGGGTGGGGCCAAAATGATGGTATTCGTCAAGCCCCGCCCCAGCACGCCCACTTCCCCCGGGATCTCCCTGAAGTCAACAAGGAAAATTTGGCAAGTATGTGTAAAACATGTTGCTTTATGTTTGTCTTCAGTTTTAGTAAAAAGTGGTTTACAGCATGCTTAGTACAGCTCTTAGGATTCATGTCCTGCTTATATGAATGAGCACATACACAGTCACCACATGTTTCATGTCATTGCATGTCATTTTCCCCTCAATGCACATCGCCGCTTAATATGCCAACAACTTTTAACTAAAAAATAATAATGTACCAAAAAAGGATGAGATAGTGAAACATGCGTTAGCCTGCTGCTCTGCCATTCTGCCTCCCTGGACCGGGTCTATTTAGCGTTTAAACAAATTTTGACTTACCAGCAATACACATTTTGTGAGCATACTTGTACGAGAGTGAGTCAAAAATTATCCGTACTCCAGTTATATTAAAACTTCTGTTTGCTAAACTGTCTTATAAATGCTTTCTCTACTAGGTCACTGTTTCCCTAGTCACTGCTGTGCAGGTTTGAAAGTGTTACGCAAGTTTATTTGTGACTGCAGTGCAAGAGAAAATGGCTACCACACTTGTGATTTGCATGAAATAAGAGCAACGTGCAGTGATTCGTTTTTTGTGGTCTGAGAGTGTGTCTGGTTCCGATATTTGTCGAAGACTTTGTGCACAGTATGGAGAAAGTATTTTGTCACAAAGAATTGTGTATGAATGGATAGAGAAGTACAAAGAAGGTTGCACAAGTGTCAGCCATGAAGAAGGAGTCGGAAGCCGGTCCATGTCCACGACTGATGACAAAATTGAGCAAACAAAATTTGGACTAATACTCTAAGGAAGGTGAAAGTTTCCTAAAAAGAATCATTACCCTGCGATGAGACATGTATTCATCACTACAAGCCTGAGAGTAAACGACAGAGTATGGAATGGAAACATCCTCAATCACCAACCAAGAAAAAGTTCAACAGTCAACCATCAGCTGGAAAATTGATGCATACAGTTTTCTTCGATCCTCAAGGGCCATTATTGGAACATTATCAGGAAAAAGGTTCAACAATTAACAGTGCTCATTAAAGTGAGAAGCTCACTGAAGAACTGAAGCCTAAAATTCAAACAAAACGCAGAGGACTGCTATCCAGGGGTGTTGTGTTATTTCATGTCAATTCACATCCGCACACCACTGCTCTTACTGACGACACTCTCCAAAAACTTATTTTTGAGGTGTAAAAGCATCCTCCCCATAGTCCTGATCTTGCACTATTGGAATATCACCTGTTTGGTCTCCTGAAAGAAACCTGTTACAACTCACCTTTCCTCGCTCCAGCACCGCGATCCTCTCTCTCTTCCGGGTCTCGGCAGCACTGTCACATGACAGCACAGGGCGGGGAATTCAAAACTGCAGGCTATGCAAACCCTGCTCTGACGCCTGGGCAGCGTCAGAGCAACTTCCTCTGTTCCCTGACTTGGTGTTATCTGTGTGAATTCCCTGTGTACCAGACCTGCTTTGCTGACTTTCCAGGCTTCTCTTCTCCAGTGTACAAGACCCAGGCTTGCTGACTACGTATTAAATCTCCGCTCCAGTGTACCAGACCCAGGCTTGCTGACTACGTATTAATCTCCGCTCCAGTGTACCAGACCCAGGCTTGCTGACTACGTATATATCTCCGCTCCAGTGTACCAGATCCAGGCTTGTTGTACCACGCATTATCTGTATCCAGTGCACCAGACCTCGGCTATCCTGTCCACGGAGTGGTTCATACTTACCTTCCAGTTCCAGTGTGATCGTGAGCTACCTCCTACATCCTTACCTCTAGAGGCAGACCAGTGGACCGCGACCTGCGATCCTCCGCAGCAAAGCCCATCCCGCGGCGGTTCTTGGGGGTTCGTTAGACTCCACACTACCCGCCGGCCAGCGCTTATCTAGAGTAAGGCAAGTACTCCATATTTAATTACCTTCATTACTGCATTGTTGCACATGTTACATAACTGTTACAGTTTGCTCTGACCAAAAAATATGGATACTTCGGGAGACCCTTTTCCTAGGCATTTGCTCCAACACCTGTTAGGAAGAGTAGAAAAGCAGGAAGCTAATCAGGATCAGTTGCTTACATTTTTACAAGGACTGTCAGCCCGAATGGATACCTTGCAGACAACCTTAACAGCGTCAGGAATGGCATCAGCCCCTGTACAGGCTCCTCCTGTTGTTCCCTTACCTGCAGGTGCAGCCTCATCTCTACGTATTCCTAACCCACCTAAGTTTGATGGAGAACCTAAGTTATGTAGGGGATTTTTAAATCAATGTGCTATACAATTTGAGCTTCCTCCTGGAAATTTTCTGTCTGAAAAGGCTAAAGTAGCATATATAATATCCCTCTTGTCTGGTCAGGCCCTAGCCTGGGCATCTCCGCTCTGGGAGAGAGATGATCCCTTACTACATAATTACTCCAATTTCCTTTCTACCTTCAAGAAGGTTTTTGATGAGCCCGGTTGGGTCGCCAATGCAGCTACAAGTATTCTTCGTCTCCGGCAAGGAAGCCTTTCTGTAGGTCAATATGCTGTGCAGTTTAGGACAATGGCCTCAGAGCTTTGGTGTAATAACGAAGCCTTAACAGCTGCTTTTTGGCAAGGTCTTATAGACCGAATCAAGGACGAATTGATGTCCCAAGAACTCCCTACTTCTTTGGATAATTTAATTTCCTTATGCATTAAAATTGATCTTCGCTTTAAGGAGTGATGTTTAGAGAAGGAACAATCCCGGCGTGGTCCCTTTCGTCTTGCTCCTAGTTTCCAGACCCCTGTTCAGCCTCCGGAGGAACCCATGCAGCTTGGAAAAACCCGCCTTTCGGCTGAGGAGAGAGAGAGAAGGTTCATGAACCCATTGTGCTTATACTGTGGCGAGGGGGGTTATCTTTTGGGTACCTGTCCTAAGCGCCCGGGAAATGACAGAACCTAACATTTAGTAGAGAGGTTTCATTAGGTTCCTCTGTTCACATGCTCTCTTCTTTCAACAGCAAAGATTGTCTTATTATTTCCTGTGAAGTAGTGGTAGGTTGCAAGGTACACCCTGTTTCTGCATTATTGGATTCTGGGGCAGCAAGCAATTTCATTTCTTCGGCTACCATCTCCCAACTAGGTATTCCTACCCAGTCCTTAGAGAGGCCTATCTCCCTCACCGCCACTGACGGAGGTACTATTTCTGGAGGACACATTCTATTCAGAACCATACCTTTAACCTTCAGAGTTGGAGCACTACATGTTGAGACCATTTCTTTTTTAGTGATTCCTAAGGCCATTAACTCCTTGATCCTGGGTCTGCCATGTCTTCGTCTCCACCCTCCTGGGATAGACTGGCATTCTTGTGAGATTCTTTCCTGGAGTTCTGTTTGCCACAGCAGTTGTTTGACTAAGATAACCCCTATTTTTTCCAAAATTAATGCTCAACTGGGCAATCCACAATTATTGCCGATTCATTATCGAAGCTTTTCAGATGTCTTCTGTGAACGGGAGGCCACTAAACTTCCACCTCATAGGAGTTGGGACTGTGCTATTAATCTTCAACCTGGTAAACCCATTCCCCGCGGACGTATTTTTCCCTTATCTGTTCCTGAGACCAACATAGTATCTGAATATATTCAAGAAAATCTGAAGAGAGGATTCATACGAAAATCATCATCTCCAGCAGGGGCAGGTCTCTTCTTTGTTAAAAAGAAGGATGGGGGCCTTCGCCCATGTATTGATTACCGTGCCATCAATTCTATCACGGTGAAGAACAGATATCCCCTACCTCTGATCTCTGAGCTCTTTGATCAAATAAAGGGGGACTCTATTTTTTCCAAGTTGGACCTAAGAGGTGCATGTAACCTAATCAGAATAAAAGAAGGGGATGAGTGGAAAACAGCTTTTAATACGCGGGATAGACATTTTGAGTACTTGGTAATGCCCTTTGGGCTATGTAATGCTCCTGCCGTTTTCCAGAACTTTATGAATGAGATCTTCCAAGATTTACTCTATCAATTTGTAGTTATCTATCTAGATGACATCCTTATCTTTTCCCCAGACCTCTCATCTCATCGCAGACATTTAAGAGAAGTACTGAGTAATCTTCGAAGATATCAACTATTTTGCAAACTTGAAAAATGTGTGTTTGAACAAAGGAGCCTTCCCTTTCTAGGATATATTATATCCGAAACCGGAATTCAAATGGACCCATCCAAGCTTAAAGCCATCCTGGATTGGCCACAACCATCAGCCCTTAAGGCTACTCAGCGATTTCCAGGGTTCTCTAATTATTACAGCCCTCACTTGTAAATCCGCCAATCCTAAAATCTGGACTCCTGAAGCAGTCCAAGCCTTCAAAGATCTCAAGACCTTATTCTCTACAGCGCCTATTCTTCTTCAACCAGACTGTCAATAGCCCTTTTCGTAGAGGTGGACGCATCCTCCATAGGGGTCGGAGCGTTACTATCCTAGAGAGACTCAGGTGGTAAATATCATCCTTGTGGTATCTTTTTTTGTCGGTTTCTCCGTGCAGAGAAGAATTATTGAATTGGCGATAAGGAGCTCTTGGCGATCAAATTGGCCATCTCTGAGTGGGGACATTTACTTGAGGGTGCTAAGTTTCCGGTAACTGTGTACACCGATCACAAGAATTTATTTTATCTACGTTCTGAACATTGTCTAAACCCTCGTCAAGCCAGATGCGCCATCTTCTTTTCACGCTTCAATATCAATATTACCTTCCGCCCAGGCTCTAAAAATGTCAAAGCGGATGCCCTTTCTTACTCATTTAATGCTACTGATACCGAAGCTTCAGAGAGAAACAAACCAATCTTGGATGCCAACTGTATATTGGCTTTGTCTCCATTGACTGAGAGAAGTTGTCCTCCGGGTAGAACTTTTGTAACTTCACCCCTTTGTGTCAAATTTTTGCATTGGGCTCATTCTTCCCTTTTTTCTGGACATGCTGGGATGCGGAAGACTTGGGAATTAATCTCCCGAAAATACTGGTAGAGTACCATATGTAAGGATGTTAAGTCTTTTGTCTCTGCCTGCTCAAGATGTGCCCAGCATAAAGTTCCCAGACAAAAGCCGACCGGTCCGCTTATGCCCTTACCCATTCCCAGCGCTGCAGAATCAGTGGCGCTATATAAATAAATGATGATGATGATGATGATTCCCGATATTCCATGGTCTCACATTTCAATGGACTTTATCATGGACCTTCCGAGTTCTAAAGGATGCACCGTCATCTGGGTCGTTACTGACCGGTTCTCTAAAGTAGCACATTTTGTTCCCTTGAAGAAACTCTGTCAGGATTTCCCAGGTATGACCACGGAGAGGAGATAAGTGGTTATAATGAGTTTATTAATAAACAGAGATGACAAGGTAACTCATGAAACAGTTCAAAGTGCAGATGAGAAACAGGTAACTGCAATAGTAGATTTCAACAGGCAGCATAGAACTACAAGTACCAGGTATAATGGTTAAAGATGCAGGAGTCCAGGACACAGGTAACAGCAAATAGTGGATTTCAACAGGCAGCGTAGAACTACAAGTACCAGGTATAATGGTTGAAGATGCAGGAGTCCAGGACACAGGTAACAGCAAATAGTGGATTTCAACAGGCAGCGTAGAACTACAAGTACCAGGTATAATGGTTGAAGATGCAGGAGTCTAGGACATAGGTAACAGCAAATAGTAGATTTCAACGAAGAAATATGCAGGAGTCCAGGACACAGGTAACAGCAAATAGTGGATTTCAACAGGCAGCGTAGAACTACAAGTACCAGGTATAATGGTTGAAGATGCAGGAGTCCAGGACACAGGTAACAGCAAATAGTGGATTTCAACAGGCAGCGTAGAACTACAAGTACCAGGTATAATGGTTGAAGATGCAGGAGTCCAGGACACAGGTAACAGCAAATAGTGGATTTCAACGAAGAAATATGCAGGAGTCCAGATAGCAGATAGAAGCTGAGCACAGGGAATGCTCCTCAGAATGACCTGATGATCTGGCCCAGACTGTTTGAAGCAGGCAGGTATAAATAGGCCTCATGCAGCTGAAACCACTCCCAGTGATCAAGGAGAATAATCAAGTAGCACAGTGGCCCCTTTGGTGGGCAGTGGTACTACAAGTGGAAAGCATACCAAATCCAATAGAGTCACTGCAGACAGCAGCTGCAGAGTGCAAATCGTGACAGTACCCCCTCCTTAAAGGGCGGATTCCAGACGCCCAAATACTAGAAATGGTCAGAAAAGTCAGAGTCATAGTCCAGAATTGGGCATGTATTTGAGAAGTCTTCATGCAAGGACGGGAAGGGTATAGAAACCACACCACAGGGGAGTTGAGATCTAGGAGAATCTTTCTTCTTCTTCTTCCTCTTCACTTTCTTTTTATGGTTTTTAGAGGGTTGCTGGAAATTGAGTGAAGAAAACGATAATCTCAAAGTGGGAGTAGCTGGAGATAGAACATGTGGCATAGATGAAGCACTGGGAGTGAGAATAGCAGGTGCTGGTGTAAATTCTTTGATCACGGCCTCAGTAAAAAGCTGTAAATCAGACAGAATGGGATCTTGGGTTTCAATTAAGGGCTCTGCCCATTCCAGAGCTTCCCCTGTAAAGTTGGCCAACATGTAAAACACTTGCTTTCGTTGAGTATCAAGGAGGTTGGATACAGAGGGAAAATAGGATATACAGAATTTAATAAGAGCACGAAATTGCTGAATATCCCCATTGAAAGTAGGTGGTTGGAAGACTTGAACAGAAGGTGAATTCGAATTAGCATGAGACTCGGCCAGCTCGGGTTGAACATACATCCCTTGGGACTTGGGTAGGACCCCCTTGGCAGAAGACAATCCATACTGGGCAGATGACTTGGCAGGGCGCCCGGATTGGGCGGCAGACTTGGGAGCAGGCCCGGACTGGGCCGCAGACTTGGGAAGCCTGAGGGCAGACAGCACTTTGAGAAGCCTGAGGGCAGACAGCACTTTGAGAAGCCTGAGGGCAGACAGCACCAAGTGGCAACTCGGGCTGGACCGCATGGACTGGCAACTCGGGCTGGACCGCATAGACTGGCAACTCGGGCTGGACCGCATGGACTGGCAACTCGGGCTGGACCGCATGGACTGGCAACTCGGGCTGGACCGCATGGACTGGCAACTCTTCTGGAGCAGACTGGAGGGACAGGACCCCCTCTGGAGAAGTCTTTAAGGGCAGCGCCCCCTCTGGAGCAGACGGGAAGGGCAGTGCCCCCTCTGGAGCAGACGGGAAGGGCAGCGCCCCCTCTGGAGCAGACGGGAAGGGCAGCGCCCCCTCTGGAGCAGACTGGAAGGGCAGCGCCCCCTCTGGAGCAGACTGGAGGGGCAGCGCCCCCTCTGGAGAAGTCTTTAAGGGCAGCGCCCCCTCTGGAGAAGACTGGAAGGGCAGCGCCCCCTCTGGAGCAGACTGGAAGGGCAGCGCCCCCTCTGGAGCAGACTGGAAGGGCAGCGCCCCCTCTGGAGAAGACTGGAAGGGCAGCGCCCCCTCTGGAGAAGACTGGATGGGCAGCGCCCCCTCTGGAGAAGACTGGAAGGGCAGCGCCCCCTCTGGAGCGGACTGGAAGGGCAGCGACCCCTCTGGAGCGGACTGGAAGGGCAGCACCCCCGCTGGAGCGGACTGGAAGGGCAGCGCCCCCTCTGGAGCAGACTGGAAGGGCAGCGCCCCCTCTGGAGCGGACTTTAAGGGCAGCGCCCACTCTGGAGAAGTCTTTAAGGGCAGCGCCCCCTCTGGAGAAGTCTTTAAGGGCAGCGCCTCCTCTGGAGAAGTCTTTAAGGGCAGCGCCCCCTTTGGAGAAGTCTTTAAGGGCAGCGCACCCTCTGGAGCAGACTTTAAGGGCAGTGCACCCTCTGGAGCAGACTTTAAGGGCAGCGCACCCTCTGGAGCAGAGTTTAAGGGCAGCGCCCCCTCTGGAGCAGACTTTAAGGGCAGCGCCCCCTCTGGAGAAGTCTTTAAGGGCAGCGCCCCCTCTGGAGCAGACTTTAAGGGCAGCGCCCCCTCTGGAGCAGACTTTAAGGGCAGCGCCCCCTCTGGAGAAGTCTTTAAGGGCAGCGCCCCCTCTGGAGCAGACTGTAAGGGCAGCGCCCCCTCTGGAGCAGACTGTAAGGGCAGCGCCCCCTCTGGAGCAGACTGTAAGGGCAGCGCCCCCTCTGGAGCAGACTTTAAGGGCAGCGCCCCCTCTGGAGCAGACTTTAAGGGCAGCGCCCCCTCTGGAGCAGACTTTAAGGGCAGCGCCCCCTCTGGGTTGAACTGGGGAACCTGGGTTCTCATGGGAGCAGATAACATGTCTGGAATGAAGACAGAAGCTTGTAATTTAGAGCTGGAGATAGAGGTTGAAGATGGTCGGAGTCTACGGAGCGGGCAATCCTGTAAAAAATGTACATCACTGGCACAGTAAAGACACAGTTTGTAGGTCATCCTGCGCCATCGCTCCTCTTCGGTCAGGTGAGGGGGTGGAGCACCTGAAAACCTGGAATTTGTTACAGGAATATTGGGAGGTACTGCTTGCAGAGAGTCAAAGGCAGACAAATTTGGTAATGAAATGTTAGCAGCATAGTTAGACTCCTTACAGCAGGATGTATTAGGGGTGGAAACTGGAAGTTGCTTAAGCACTTGGTTCAGCAAGGAAGATACTTGCGCTATTTGAGTGCGAAGTTGAAGAATGTCCACTTGGAGCAACTGGAACAGGGAATTTTCTGAGGAAATAGCAGCCATGGTCTTAATGTTGAAAACGGAGTAGGTCACTTCCCTGGAAATCCTTTCCAAAAGAGATGAAAGCCGTGCAGCAGCAGGCTTGGTTTTATGGCCAGATCATACTGTCAGGATTTCCCAGGTATGACCACGGAGAGGAGATAAGTGGTTATAATGAGTTTATTAATAAACAGAGATGACAAGGTAACTCATGAGACAGTTCAAAGTGCAGATGAGAAACAGGTAACTGCAATAGTAGATTTCAACAGGCAGCATAGAACTACAAGTACCAGGTATAATGGTTAAAGATGCAGGAGTCCAGGACACAGGTAACAGCAAATAGTGGATTTCAACAGGCAGCGTAGAACTACAAGTACCAGGTATAATGGTTGAAGATGCAGGAGTCCAGGACACAGGTAACAGCAAATAGTGGATTTCAACAGGCAGCGTAGAACTACAAGTCCAGGACACAGGTAACAGCAAATAGTGGATTTCAACAGGCAGCGTAGAACTACAAGTACCAGGTATAATGGTTGAAGATGCAGGAGTCCAGGACACAGGTAACAGCAAATAGTGGATTTCAACAGGCAGCGTAGAACTACAAGTACCAGGTATAATGGTTGAAGATGCAGGAGTCCAGGACACAGGTAACAGCAAATAGTGGATTTCAACGAAGAAATATGCAGGAGTCCAGATAGCAGATAGAAGCTGAGCACAGGGAATGCTCCTCAGAATGACCTGATGATCTGGCCCAGACTGTTTGAAGCAGGCAGGTATAAATAGGCCTCATGCAGCTGAAACCACTCCCAGTGATCAAGGAGAATAATCAAGTAGCACAGTGGCCCCTTTGGTGGGCAGTGGTACTACAAGTGGAAAGCATACCAAATCCAATAGAGTCACTGCAGACAGCAGCTGCAGAGTGCAAATCGTGACAAACTCACCTCGTCTCCTGTCTTAGCGGATCTTTTTATTAAAGAGATTTTTCGACTTCATGGCTGTCCTGCACACATAGTATCTGATCATGGGTCAATTTGTATCTAACTTCTGGAGAACTTTTTGCCAGAAACTAGGAACCAAACTGGATCTTTCATCTACATATCGTCCCCAAACTAAAGGGGTCGACTGAAAGGACTAATCAAGAATTGGAGAAGTTTCTAAGGTTTTACATCTCTGCCAATCAAGATAATTGGGTTGACCTTCTTCCCTGGGCAGAGTTCGCTCACAACTACCATTATCAAGAAGCAGTCTCCAATTCCCCCTTCTTTATCTTGTATGGTTGTCATCCCAGGCTACCAGCCTTCTCTTCTTTTCCTCAGTCAGAGGTACCAGCGGTGGATTCTCTCTTTCGCAGGTTTTCTTCCATCTGGGATCTAGTGAAAACCAGCCTGAGGAGATCCGATCTCCGCGTATGACAAGAAGAAGAGGGTAGCTCCTCAATTAATCCTAGGGGACAAGGTGTGGCTATCCACCCGTAACATCCATTTGAAAGTTCCTAGCAAGGAATTGGCTCCTAGATTCATCAGTCCTTTTGAAATATCCAAAGTTATCAATCCGGTGGCTTTTAGATTAAAGCTTCCTTCTTCATTACGTATTCCTAGTGTCTTCCATGTTTCTCTCCTTATACCTGTAATTAACAATCAATTCTCTACTACAGAGAGGCCTCCACCTCCTGTGGTAATTCAAGAACAGTCTGATTCTTGATTACTGTCGTTCAAGAGGAATTCTGCAGTTTCTAGTGAATTGGAAAGGGTACGGTCCAGAAGAACGTTCATGGGTTCCTGCTGCTGATTTACATGCCCCACGACTTCTGCAAGCTTTTCATAAGAAATTCCCCACCAAGCCGGTATAGGTGTCCGGAGTCCACCTTTTTTGGAGGGGGGTACTGTTACAACTCACCTGTCCTCGCTCCAGCGCCGCAATCCTCTTTCTCTTCCGGGTCTTGACAGCGCTGTGACATGACAGCACAGGGCGGGGAATTCAAAACTGCAGACTATGAAATCCCTGGTCTGACGCCTGGGCAGCATCAGAGCAACTTCCTCTGTTTCCTGACTTGGTGTTATCTGTGTGAATTCCCTGTGTACCAGATCTGCTTTGCTGACTTTCCAGGCTTCTCTTCTCCAGTGTACCAGACCCAGGCTTGCTGACTACGTATTAATCTCCACTCCAGTGTACCAGACCCAGGCTTGCTGACTACGTATTAATCTCCGCTCCAGTGAACCAGACCCAGGCTTGCTGACTACGTATTATCTCCGCTTCAGTTTACCAGACCCAGGCTTGCTGATCACGTATATATCTCCACTCCAGTGTACCAGACCCAGGCTTGCTGACAACGTATATATCTCCGCTCTAGTGTACCAGACCCAGGCTTGTTGTACCACGCATTATCTGTATCCAGTGTACCAGACCTCGGCTATCCTGACCACGGAGTGGTTCATACTTTCCTTCCAGTTCCAGTGTGATCGTGAGCTACCTCTTACCTCTAGAGGCAGACCAGTGGACCGCGACCTGCGATCCTCCGCAGCAAAGCCCATCCCGCCTTGCGGTGGCTCTTGGTGAACACCAGGGGGTTCGTTAGACTCCGCACCACCGACCGGCCAGCGCTGATCTAGAGTAAGGCAAGTACTCCATATTTAATTACCATCATTACTGTATTGTTGCACACGTTACATAACTGTTACAAAACCCTAAGAGGTCTGATGAAGTAGTGAAGATAGAGGTGCATTCTTGGGTCGCAGCTCAGCCTAAAACATTTTTTAATGAGGGAATATGAAAGCTTGTTGACAGATTGACAAAGTGTATTGAAAAGCAGGGATATTATGTCGAAAAATAATGTATTTGTCTGTTCTGAAAGTCGATTAAAATAAATTCTACAGCCAGAGTGCAGATAATTTTTGAGTCACCCTTTTAGATATATTAAATTATTGGGACATTATTTTACATGCACTTCACATAGTCACCAAGGGCTTGAGTCATTAAGGCATGTATCTGCTGATTTTGAGTGTATCAAACGCAAAATCGCTCTGCGCATATCCAGAACAGGAAGATACAGCTGTGAAAGCACCCTGTCTGCTGTGTGCAGTGATGTAATGGACTTACTGCAGCCTACAATCTTGGGGACTGATAGGGGCAGGGAATGGGCGTTTGGCCATAGTCAATTTACAGTGAGGGCATGCCAAGCTTGCATTTATGCAGCCACATCCGAGTCAAGCTCTGTGTGTCTTAAAGTTTTCTGCCGTATCTCTTGCAACAGCCTATAGGGCTAGTCTAAGTCCAGAATCCTAGTGATGCCATTATCATATGCATGCTATAACGTGTCTGCAGATAAGGTATTTGTTGGAATAGTGCTCCCTAGAAGGGGGGAGGGGTGAAATGGGTGCTGCCACAAAACCCTATAGTGGTTGTCTTACTTCCCCACAAGTACTCATAAATAAAAAATCCAAACATTTTAGGGATTAGGCGCACTTAGGGAAGGAATTTGAGAAAATAGGGTTTGCAGTAGTGAGTCAGTGTATTCATCTATTCACAGATGTTTCCAATCCTCGTATGGTATACTAATAATCACAGTGTCAGCAAATATCAATAGAAAAATATATTGATCATTGTCATGAACGCCCAGCCTGTCTCAAACACAGCAATCTTAACAGTTGGTCATGACTGGCATCACCTTAGTTATTTAGCAATGAATACACCTTTTCTGCCACCACAAAGGCTTTACTATGGTGTTGTTACGTTCACCAAAACCACTTATTAATGTTTCACACTTAAATCACATACACCTGTAGCATTAGCCTCCCTGGGCTTCGTAAATTCACAAAGAATCATGGAGAATACACTAGATTAAATTTATTTAATCTGAAAAAATGTTTCCAAGGCTATGTTACAAAAAAGTTTATAAAAGATATGCAATAAGTTGCACAAATATGTTTCAGAAAATAAATAGGAAATAACTACTACTAGTTAAGACTTGGCGTGTGTGAGGGAACACAATTGAGAAATATGGGACATTTCAGTCTTGATAGACCCGCTCATGAAAATGCACAATGTAATGTCTAAAGCAGAAGATTTTAAATCCTTCTTAAAGGCTCTTCCCTCCCCACCTTAGGAATTACATTTTCAATTAGGTGAGATTGATTTCCAAAGTGAGTTATGGAAGTCCTGAGATCTGGAATGTTCACAGGGCCTGAGTTCTCATCTCTGCTCGTTTGAGGGGCTAGATGATTTACAACTTTGGAGCTTCAAACTCCTCTGCATTGTTCCTGCATAATAAATTTGATGTAATTTCATTCATTTGGTGTCCTACTTGTATTGGGGACTCAGGGGTTCTCTGTACCACTGCCATGCTGTGACAGACAGAAGAGGGACCAGATACAATCCTCTCAACACCTGCCATTAGGGGGTGTCACAATTGGGGTAATGCATAGTAACATTGTAACATAGACATGAGATTGAAAAAATGCACCAGCCCATCAAGTGCACCCTATTTTGGATCTCCTGCAATCCCTCGCTTATATTTGAAATTGATCCAGATTAAGCAACCGCAAATCTGTTTCAATCAGGAAGAATCCCTCCAGACCCAAAATTGCAGTCCTATTTTTTGCCTGTATCCACTGCTATCCTTCATTTTAATTAGCGGTCTTATCCGTGGATACACTTTTCCACTAAAACTTTGTCTAACCCTTTCTTAAACATATCTACTGAATTTGCCATCACAACCATCCCTGGCAGTGAATTCTATATTTTGATTGCCCTTACTGTAAAGAACCCCTTCCTTTGCTGGTTGTGAAAATTTCTCTCCTCTAACCTTAGGGGATGACCACATGTCCTGTGTATAGTCCTTGGGGTAAAATGTTCCCATGAAAGTTCTCTTTATTGAACCTTGATGTATTTGTACATCATATCATATCTCCTCTTAGATGACTCTTTTCTAAAGTAAACATGCCTAAACTGGCTAACCTTTCCTCATAACTTAATGACTCCAACACCTTTATCAATTTTGTCGCCCTTCTCCGAACCATTTCTAGTTCCAAAATATATTTTTTATAGAGTGGTGCCCAAAACTGTACTCTATATTCAAGACAAAGTCTTACCAATGATTTATACCATGGCAAAATTACACTGTCTTCCCTTGCATCTATGCCCTTTTTTATGCAAGCCAATACTTTATTTACCCTTGGAGCTGCTGCTTTACATTGAGCACTATTGCTAAGTGTACTGTCTACAAGCACTCCCAAATCCTTTTCCATTATAGATTCCTCTAAATGAATCCTATTTAATTTCTACATTGTGTGATTGTTTTTGATCACTAAATGCATAAATGCATAACCTTACATTTATCTATGTTAAACCTCTTATTCTATTTGGCCGCCCAATCCTCCAGTTTATTTAAGTCCCTCTGTAGAGAAGCTACATCTTGCTCTGATTTTATTACCTTACAGAATTTAGTGTCATCTGCAAAAATGGAAACTTTACTCTCTAAACCATCACCAAGATCATTAAAAAATATATTAAAAAATAGTGGCCCAGGCATGAAACCTTGAGGTACTCCACTTTAACTTTTGAACAATTAGAAAATGTTCCATTTATCACAACTCTCTGTTCCCTATTCTCTAATCAGTTTTCGATCCAAGTACAAATGTTGTTTCCTAGACCCAGTTCCCTTATTTTGTAAACCAACCTCTTGTGTGGCACTGTATCAAATGCCTTTGCAAAATCTAAGTAGACCACATCTGCTATGCTGCCCTGGTCTAAGTTCCCACTAACTTCATTGTAGAAAATAATTAGATTAGTTTGACATGACCTATCCCTCACAAATCCATGCTGATTCCCACTAATAATGTTATTGCGTAACAAGTATTCCTGAATACTATCCCTTAATATACCTTCCAGTAGTTTCCCCACTATTGATGTCAGGCTTACAGGTCTATAATTCTCTGGTTGTGATCTTGTCCCGTTTTTAAACAATGACACCACATCTGCTATTCGCCAATCCCTTGGTACTGAGCCTGATTAGATTGAATCTATGAAAATTGAGAATAGCGGTCTAACTATCTCTTAGTTTAGCTTCATAAGAACCTGTGTATGTCATCTAGACCTGAAGCTTTATTTATCTTAATATTCTTCAGTCGCCTTTGGACTTCTTCCTTTGTCAGCCAAGTATTAATTAATGTTATGGGTTCATTTTCGTTTTTATGTATTATCCTTCCATTTAATCCTCTCTAGTAAATACTGAAGAAAAGAAAGTGTTTAATACCTCTGCTTTTTCATTAGTATCATTTATCAATTCGCCCATCTCACTTCTTAGGGGTCCTATATTATCTTTTTTAATCCTTTTAACATTTATATACTTAAAAAACTTTTGGGGGCTTGCATTACTTTCTTTTGCAACTTGTTTTTTTATTTTCTAATTTAGCCATTCTAATTTCCTTATTGCATGTTTTATTACATTCTTTGGACCTATGGAAGGACTCCTCAGACCCTTCAGACTTAAACAATTTAAATGCATGCTTCTTCCCTTGCATTTCTTCCCTTACCTTTTTATTTAGCCACATTGGCTTTGACTTACCGTATATACTCGAGTATAAGTCAACCCGAATATAAGCCGAGGCACCCAATTTTACCTCAAAAAACTAGGAAAACTTATTGACTCGAGTATAAGCCTAGGGTGGGAAATGCAGCAGCTACTGGTAAATTTCAAAAATAAAAATAGAATTAACAGTTCCATTTTGATGACTTTATATAGATGTTTTTATACTGTCCATTTTTATATAATATTATGCCAATTTGCTAATCAATGAGCTGTAGCCTATGTTCAAGGTTTGGGCTACCTTCAGCTCTCCAGTTCTTCTGGACCATAAGCAGCTGCCACAGGCTGAAACTTGTACAACAGCAGGTGCTACAAGTTCTCTAAACCTGATAAATGCCTCCATGACAGCTTACAGAATTCTGCCCTTAATAGTTTCTGGACATCATACATAAAGAGGGGACGTTATTATGAGAACACAGGAAGACACTTTATAAAGGAATTACAGAACAATTCCTAAGTTTAGAGATGGTTCTCTCTCAGTAAAACTAGAGTAAAGGGACTGCAATGTATGGATTTACATTACCATTATCTGTTTTATTTGGATTCATAGTTTGCAATTGAAAAGTGTGAATGAATAAAGATTGTTTAAACCAAACCCCCCTTATAAGTAAGCACTCCGTGCTTGGGGACTAGAGGATGATGCGTCCCAGGCACTGCACTCCCCTTTTGGGTCTATCTGGAAGCCGCAAGAGTTGCCGAGGTTGCAGTGAAAGATGGACATTTCCCAGCAGCACCCGGAGACCAAGACGCAGACAATCAGGAACAGCAGTCTGCAACGGGACCCAAGAGAACCGCTGCATATGTGCAGTCTAATGCCGGGCAGCGTCTGAGAGAGTGTTCCCGACGTGGCTCAGCGCAGTGTGACGTGATGTTAGAGGTCACTCTGCACAGGCCGCACCTCCTCCACCCACCTTGCCCGCTTCTCTCCCCACTAGGGATGCCGCTCACCTAGCTCACTCGAGGGGGGACTTTTTCAGCACAAAAAATGTGCTGAAAAACTAGGCTTATACTCGAGTATATACGGTAATTGTTTTACATTTATTTTCCATAGGAATGAACTTATACATTTATGTTTCCAACAACATTTTAATGACAGCCCACTTTTCTTTCGCATTTTTTCCTCCAAAAACTTTGTCCCAAGTATGTTGTTAAACCTCAATAAAAACTTATTTTAAAAAAAAACTTTGTCCCAATCTATGCACTTTATAGACTCCTTTAGCATATTAGAATTTGCTTTTCTAAAGTTTAAAGTCCTAGTCCTAGTCCTAGTTGATCCCTTATACAGTTGCTTTTGGAAACTAATTTCAAATGAGACCATATTATAATCACTGTTTCCCAAGTGCTCCCTTACTTATAATATTTGATATTACATCTACATTATTTATTATTACTAGGCCCAGTATAGTCCGGTTCCTAGTTGGTTCCTCTACTAATTGGGACATGTAATGGTCTTTTAGCATGCTCAGAAACCTGTTTCCCCTAGCTGTCTCAGTACTCTGATCAATGTCCGGATAATTAAAATACCCCTTAATTAAAACTTGACCTAGTTGTGTAGCCTTTTCAATTTGCTGTAGAAGTTGGACTTCCTCAATCATACTCATATCTTTTTCCTCCACTGGATATCTCCACCTACAATGCCTCTATATTATCACCAATATTCTCGTAAATAACTTCCTAAATACTTGGTTTTAACTCTGGCTCAATATAAAGACATACTCCTCCTCTCCTTTTATTTACCCTATCCCTCCTGAAGAGAGAATAGCCTTCCAAGTTGACTGCCCATTCATGTGTATCATCCCACCAGGACTCCATAATACCTATAATATCATACTGCTCATTCATTGCTACTAGTTCTAACTCCCCCATTTTACCTGTCAGGCTTTTTGCATTTCCAATCATACACTTAAGTCTATGGCCTCCCTTAGGTATTTATTTTTGCTTTAACAAGGGCCACTCCTTATCGGCTATGCTTACCTTCCCCCCTCTCCTTCCCCTTGACTCTTGTTAAATTCCTCCTTACTACTCTCAATGTCTATCCCATAAATACTTGCTTGCCCCTCCCCCCCGAAGCCTAATTTAAAATCTCCTCCAACCTTCTAACCATCCTCTCCCCTAGCACAGCAGCCCCCTCCTTATTCAGGTGCAATCCATCTCGACAATAAAGATGACAACTGACCGATAACTCAGCCCAGTGCTCTAAGAATCCAAAACCCTCCTTCCTACACAAATCTTTTAGCCACGCATTAACCTCCCTAATCTTCCGCTGCCTCCCTGGATTAGCGAGTGGCACAGGCAGTATTTCCGAAAATACTACCTTGGATGTCCTTGCCTTAAGTTTGCGACCTATGTCCCTGAAATCATTCTTTAAGACACCCCTTCTTCCTCTAACTAGGTGTCACAAACAAAGCAATTGGAAGGCCTTACCTGCTGGTATTAGCGCTGCTACGCAAGGAGGCGCGGAGTCTAACCACGCCCCAGGTCTTCACCAGGGAACCCCACAAGGAGTTATGGGCTTAGCTGCTGAGACGTGTTGGTCGCGGTTCTCCCAGGTAGCCACCAGCGAGGTAACACAAACAAACGTAGTGGACAGTCCGATGTCAAATCCGTGCAGGTAACGAGGTACAGAAGGATGAGGCAGAAGAGTAGTCAGGAAGCCGAGGGTCAGAACCAGGATATAGTAACAGGAACCAGGGGGAATCCAAAGAATCGTCAAACAGGCAAAGGTCAATCCGGGGAAAGCAGGCAGGAGATATATATATATATATATATATAACAGGGGAGCCTAGAGACAAGTTGAGAGACTAGATACTCTGGCACCCTAGTGATGCCAGAGTCTAGTTTAAATAGAGGCGCCACCCCTGTCATTGGTGGAGTGGAGCTCGGCGGTCAGCTGATCTGACCACCGACAGGAACTGCTGGCAAGCATCTCCGTTGCCTAGCAACGAGACGCGATGTTCGGGCGCATGCTCCTGGGACTCCTGTGTGGCTGGAAGTGAAGTCCCGTTGCCTAGCAACGGGACGAGCGGGGATCAAGAAGGCGTCCGTCCCGGCACCAGGTAAGAGTGCGGGGCGGCGCCTGACAAATCCCCTACCACCACAATCTGCCTGGGTCCCTGATTAACTTTGGTCCCCTCTATGCAGGAGAGACTGTTCCCCTGGTTGCTAGAGGATGCAGCCTTACCCAACTCTACCAATTCTAAACTGCCTCACACAGTATCTTCTTCCAATCTGGAAAATCTGCTAAGATTGCTTAGCTCAGAACTGGACTGGCTCTTCCTCCCTCTGCTCCCCTAGTAACTGTAACCCAACTGCCTACCTGTGCATCCTCCTCTGTCTCTGCTCCACCCTGCTCAGCTAACGCATCAACGGTGAGCTGTAAACTCTGCTCCAGGTTGGCAATCTCTCTCAATGTTGCAATGGTCTGCTTTAGATCAGTTACCTGGGCTTTCAAAGAGACTAATTGCTTACATTTCTCACAGAGGTATAAACCTTGGAACAATTGCTCCAAATTTGCATACATATGACAAGAAATGCATTGAGTGAAAGCATCAAGCCTGCTACCACTCATCTTATTATGACTAACTTAACTTCTTATAGCCTACAGTGAATTTGAAAGTACTAACCTTTGCTAGCCACTTACCAGATTAAACCCCCTCCTGGATTCAACTCCTTTATGGATCTAACTCCACACTTAAACAAAAAGCACTTGAAATCAAAATGCAGTGGGAATCACAAGCTCAATGAAATCGCTTACCACCGCCTGTAATGTTAGACTCTTGTATTGCAGCTGACTGGTTTGCCTGAAAGCAGAATTTTGTATCATCCTGCCATCCTAGTAACCCTAACTCTGTATAAAATCATCTAAGTAATTAGAGGGTAAAGTAAACCTCTTTAGTTTGAAGCACAGCAAACAGGATTATAGCACTTCACATAAACAAAAGCCTAGCATACCCTTATCTAAAAAGAACTATACTCACCATCACTTGGTAGTGCTGTCTTGGCTGCTAAACCACAATCTAGGTAGAGACCAAGTCCAATGTCCACATGCACCAAGTCCGCAGAGATGTCCACTATAGCTCTAGCCCTTACTCACAACTGAATAGGCAAGAAAGAGAGCAAGCTGATGGGGCGATGTCTTCTTGTATACCCAGTCTAGTTATCATGGTGGTGTGGCTTTGGCAAGGCCATTCTTGGATAATTTTTCTGCGCTAGTTTGTTGCAGGCTTATAGGAGGGTCTGCCCCTGAACCTCCCCTCAGTCCTGAGGTAACAGCAGGTAGCCTGTGGTGAGTGACTCTGGGAAGTTTAGCTGGAAAGGAAGATAAGCCTAAAGGCATTCACTTAAGCAACAGAGGAAGCTTAAATCATATTGATCACTCAGCAATCCAAACCATGACCAGTTTAACTCTATATAGTCTTTTTACAAGGGATTCTCCCTCTAACCCCCCACCCCCACCCAAACATCCCAGACATTGAATTAAAGGCAATCATGCTCAATAATTAGGCCTCCCTTCTTGCAACCAGCCTCAAGATTAAATTAATAATTTTAACATTTAATAAATAGGCCTTTTTGCCCCACATGTCACAATATTATTCACACTTAATAGTCCCATAACCCCAACTTAAATTAATAGGTCCGACCATGACCCCACTTTTAAAGTCCCCAGTCAGTGAGACAAAGGGGACAGGCTGTTTCACCCTTTTATTTATGTTTCACAGATGCAGTCTGCTAATAAGTCCAGAACTGTCCAAAAGGAATGGAAGCCTGCCCACTCATGTCCATTCACCCCAGGAGCCATTGAACCTGTCAGGAGTAATATAATAGGTGCAAATCATTTTATAAATATGAGGAATGGTCTACCCACTACTCGTCACACAGCCTTTTCCTTATCCACCCTTGAATTTGAGTGACAGCTATTGGATGCCATATTTTCTGTGTTTTATCCACGCCCTTTATATCTATTCTTTCTGTTTTGGTGTGAGGAACAGCCTTTCAACTTGCTGATTCATATTGTGGAATGCACTGGGCATGCTCAGGGCTGTTTCTCTAAAAAATTTAGACAGCTAACCAACTAAAGATCATCTCCTTTGCCATAAGATGGTTGAATATTCCAGAACATGGATGACAGATACTTTAATTCTTACATAAATCACAGTTGGACATTGCTTTTTTTTTTATAGGAGTCTCAATTTAAAAAAGGGGCAACTCCTAGATTTGATAACATTTGATTTTCCACTTCATACAGCAATGATTCGACAGGGGAAAAGGCTTGTGTGGTTATTATCACTTTTACATAGCATGTTCCATCAAGACTTTTAGACATATGGGAGCCTTTTTTCCAGAACTACCATGACATAAATCATGTTAAAATGCAGGATTACCTCAATATTAAGTACCATGGCTTATTAAAGTGGTATTGCTGCTGATATAGGAGATATTTGCTGTATTCAGTAAACTAACGTATGCAAAAGTTTTCCTCAAAGCTGTCTATAGGGACTGCAAACTGGCCCTATTCAACAAACTCCAAAAAGCGTGGCTTTTAGGAGATTGCATTCTGTTGCTAACGCTATCTTAAGATGGCATTAGCAGCTTATTCCTTATTATTAAAGCCTGCCGGAGACAGGCTAGATGAATCTTTTCTTATCCCTCCTCTGTTGGCTGCACGCTCCTCCTCTTCTCTTCTCGAGCAATAGATGGGGAACCAATGTCAATCCAGCTTGACCAGAACCTATTGTCAGGTTAGCAATGAATCATAAGAGCATCCTTTCTGGAATGCCCAGTGATTACATAAATCACCCCTCACACTAGGTCATCTGTTAAGTGCTGCAGAGTTATTGGCACCATTCTACTTAATAACCATTGTGGTAATCTGTTCACCTCAGCCCTGCTAATGAAATCCCTCAGCATCCTGCTGCTGACCGCTTGTGACTGTGAGCAGATCTATTAGCAGGACCGGTGAGAAACTCAGCCTCCTATTCTAGGCTCTGCATGAATTTTTTCCTGACACAGTCACTTTTCGGAAGCACTGTCCCCTCTCCTGCATAATTATAAATAGCTCCGAAAGCTCAAAGAGATGTGCAAGAAATTGGTCAATATCGGGTGAAAACCCTGATAATTGATAAATAGGCTTGTTTTCTTTATTTTTGTATATAGTGAATAAGTGGGAAGGGTTTTAGCTGGGCCAGTTTTACAATTTATTTATAATCTTTTTTTTACACTTTTTATCATCATCCGAATGGATCTTACACCACCATTTCAGCAGCTGAGATAGATTCGGGTCCTGACGGGCGTATATGTGACTGTGTCCAGGTCTGACTCCGGCGCATTTGTATTTACTGTACACTGATTGCCCCTTCCCTTTGACATGTTTGAACATTCATATGGGGGGCAAGGGATTATGGTTTTATCAATTAATGCTCAAAAGGCATTATACTGGATGACATGGACCTTTCTATTTGGTGTCCATACAAATTTGGGTGTATGACATATTTTCCTTCATAGGGTAATGTCTCCTTTCTGAATTGCACTCTATTAAAGGACATTCTCTAAAATCTGCTCCCTGTTGACACTTCTGTTTCTTCATTGAATAGGCTTTGGCTCAGACTAGATATTTTGATTCCATTACTTGGTAGCATTAACCATAAATTGCTCTTTATATAGATAACCTTCAGTGTCATGCAGATGACAGAGATTTGTGGAAAATGGTGATACACTACACAGTATTGCTGATAAATGTCATCAGACCAAAACAAATTTGTTTTAAGGATCCACTGGACTGCCATTTCTGTTCAGCTGCTGGACCCGCTGAGCGCAACTGTCATTGCTGTTGTCACCTCTGTTCAGCAGCTGGACCCACTAAATACAACTGTCAGTGCCCCAGACGTTCCCCTCACTAATTCCCTCCTTGTTTGTCTGCATCTATGAAATGTTCTATCCCCTGCAGCCATATCTATCCCACAAAGCAAAAACAAACCTTACTCACAAATCATCTTCCCATATCCTACTTCTCTTCTCACCTTACCCAACCAACTAATGCTCATGCATCTCCCCACCTCAAAGTTTCTCATCAACCTTTCACTTTCAGTCACTCCGACCTTAACCACTCCTCTCCCCTACCCTCCCTCCCTTCCTCCCATTTTCCTGTGCACTATGGAATGTGAAATCTGTTTGTAACAAATGATGTATTAATTTCAATATATCTCAATCTCCTTGCCATTATGGATACCTGACTTTTTCCTCTGATACTATTGTACATGAAGCCCCTTTTTCTCTTCTTTATAAGTACACACCAACCATCTTTTTTCTCTTTTCAACCTTCATGTTGCTGTCATTTATTGTGCACGTCCAGAACCAATGTCCCAGAAACTTTGCTGCCTGCATCACATTTTTGTTATTTTTGAAATACCTACTCTGAGACTAGGTGACTTCAATATTTTCACTGCTTCTTACACCATAAACTTAATTCACTTACTTCCTTCTTTGGTCTCCTCTACTGGATTTCATCTCCTGCCTGCTGTTATGGAAACTCCCTCTCTCCTTCTCTAGCTTCTCCAACTTGGCCTATCTGTTCTCTGACCGCAACCTATTTTTCTTTAGCCTCAACTTACCTTATTGTAATGAATGCAGTAAATAGACTGCACAGCTAATGCTCCAGGAAATGGGACCCAAAGGCTATGCGAGTGTTAAAAAGAACAGTAATGCACCAGCAAAGGGATAAATCACAGTGGCAAGTGGAGAGATTATTATATATATATATATATAATATAACAGCTAAATACTCTCAACTCCATCCACCTTATCGTCACTAAAACTACTCCATTCTCCCATAACTACCCTGTTGTGCCTTTATCTGGCTGCCCATTTCTATATTAGCACACTCACTTCAGGCCTAGACAAGGCTGCTTCAGCCACCACACACAATCCACAGTGATGCAAACCTCAACGGTGGCACACCAAATGGATCTGCTACCTGCAAGAGTGCTCCCTCACTGCTGAGCACCACTGAAAGAAATCTTGTTCTAACACCACCTTCCTACACTATAAAGTCTTCATTTCATGTTATAACACAGCATTTTCTCTTACCAGCCACCTCTTTTGCCCCTTTGTTACCTTCAACTTGCTTCTCTGCCCACCTGAATCACCACTCCCTTCCACCCTCACTGCACATTATTTGTCAGCATTTCCAGTATGAATACTACAGAGAGTTCTGGTAGTGTAAACAGAATGTCTTTATTATAGAACACGGATGACACATATAATAAATAGGTGCAGTCAATGGTTAACAGTAAGCATAATTCATAGAAGCAGCAGGTACAAAACAGCAGGATAACCAGGTGTAGTTTGGAAACTTCAGATGCTGGATACACAATGGTTGAAATGCAGATAACCCAGGATTGCCACCTTGTCTGATCTCTATACCTTAAGTTAGGTTAGCGGAATCCTGCTCTGACCTCACACTCTGTCATCACTCCCAGGACGTCCACCTCAATCTCTGTACTAACTTCTATCTCTCTATCCCATGGCATCTCTCCAGGATACAAACACACTGCTTCCAAACTCCACAGCATTTTACTCAGTACAGTTGAACATTACCAAGCATAAATTCACATGGGAATGTAGAACATGTGAGTCATAGTGACCAATGAATTCCCTGAATTAAATCTCTCCTCTGAATATATCAGTCCCACATTTTAAACACTCAGGTTAAACCAGTGGTTCCCAAACTGTGCACCAAAGCTCCCTGGGGTGCCGCGGCGAGGGCTGATGGTAAGCAAGGCGGGGGACTACTTGGTAATTATTTTGGCTTATAGGTACCTTGAAAAAATTATGGAGACCCTAAGGGTGGCTTGAACTGCCTCAAACCTGAAAAAGTTTAAGACCCACTGGGTTAAGCAAAGTTCACATCCCCAACCCACAGGGTGAGTCACACTCACTCTCTTATGCATCTGAGTGTGTTACTTTTTTCAGCAGTAGCATAATACACACAAGGCAAATCTCAGAGGGTCATTATGCTAGTGCACACAGCAGGACACACCCGTTCTGCTTATAGTATATATTCTAATAAGCAAAATACTATTTTCTCATAGACATTCAAATGGCATGGAAGAAAATAGTATATTAACTAATAACAGTTCTGTTACTTATACTTTTACAATAACCATCTGTTCTGATAAACGGTGTGGTAAAAGTTACACTATTACACTGTGACAGCTGAATCCTAAACTACAGATTTCCCACTTATGGATTTATGGAAAAACATTCCAGATATTTTATTTTTATTTTTTTAAAGTCACACCTTCAATGTGAGTCAAAGTCAATACAAGCAAAATGGCCCAGCCTGTTCTAGGTTCCTCCTATTCTTGAGATAAAAATAACTTGGTGGCTCATGGAACACCCACTCACCTCGTCTTGAACTAAAAAAACAAACAGATAAAGCTTTATCTTTAAACTTCAACAATATATAAAGTGTAATGAACAGCACTCATTTGCAATGTAGTCTTCAGGACTTCTCCTCAAAAGGCTTGAGGGTCCCTGACCACAGCAAATTACTGATGTTTATATAATAAGCAGTTTCTGAGTTTTCGTTCTATAAGGGATGGGGAAGAACTCAAGTTATCAGTCTTTCTCACATGATCATTCACAAACAGGACTTACTTGCTGAGGCTATGGCCATGGAACCACCAATGCCTCCAATCAGTGAGATCTTTCTCTGCTCCAGAAGTTGATCCATCACTGCGTCTCTGACTTAACCATTGAAAATCCAAAAAGCTTCTGGGTATATAAAATTCCAATATCTCAGCCCAATATATAAACATCCCAGATAGACTCAACTACACTTCTGGGGGCGATACATGTACCTGATTATTTCTAATGGAATCATATTATGATAGTTTTATTCGACCAGCTACACACTGCCATTCCACTTATTTTGCATAATTCATGGAATTTCCTAAATTGGTTCTTAATTTATTGACTTTATAATTTATAGTTATTTATTGAAGAGGAATATTTTAAATAGAGCAAAATTACTTTATAACCAAGTTCAGTAAACACATTATCATATCAGTAGCCTGTCTTACAATTTCTACATTGGCAGCTTTAATATTGATAGCTGGCAATGCTTTTGCATTACTGTAGCAATACAACAAATACAATTGTTATTCCACTACCTTATGTAACATTTGTGCCCACACTCTTAGATTGTAAGCTCATTTGGACAGGAGCATATTTACCTTCTGTTTCCTGTTATTGTATGTTATTTAATTTTCTTAAGATCCCCTCAATGCATTAAATATATATGCCCTGCAGCAAAGTGACTCAGTAACTTATATTTCAATCTTGACAACTATATTAGTTTCCAACTGTCTTTAGTTACCAAGGACAGTCCCAGATGTTACAGATTTGTCCATGGAAATGTCCCTGTTTTTCCTTATTGACTAACTACACTATACAATCCTTTATTCTGCATGCTATTTAAAAATGTTTATTGAATACTTTCAGACAGATAGAACAGGTAAGGGCATCAGTTGTGTTTTGTTGTTGGGTTTTAACCACTTAACCATGAACAGTTAGACGGATTACACCATCTAAATTGTGTTCTCATCATATAGCCCAGGGTTCAACTAGTAAATAATCCTTTTGGCACAGGTATTCAAGGAAAAGTTCAATTTAAAATAAATTATACAGTTGTAAGTGCATATTGATTGTGGTAGCAAAGAGACAAGTTATTTATTCAGAACTTCATGGTGTTAAAGATTGAATGGTAGAAACGTATAGTTCAATATTATATGTTTATACTTGTTGTTGTTTTCTAACTCTGTTTGACTCCTTTCTAATTTGCAGAATTAGTCCACTTTCAGTGACTCACTCGGCACCCTACAGCAAAGGAAAGCTGGGAAATTACTCTATCAATACCTATTCTTTTCAAAGCCAGCCAGTGTGAGCAGTGGAAAAGAATACATTAAGCTTGTATCAGTATAATGCCTGTTATATGCCGTATACGTAGGGCACTGTACTGTTTCTAAATTGTTTAATAGGCTGTAAACAGGAAAGTGTAAGCTAAAGGAATGGGTGACTAACTGCAAAAGATTGCTCACATATGAAGTTATCTGCCCGATTTGCAAAATTACTAAATGGGATAAACTCCACAGGGCTTAGCTATTAAATATGTCCATGTAAACAAATGGGCTGTAACCCATAGCAACAGTCAGTTTGCTTTGGATACAGCAGGTTTGTCACACATGGGAACTCTCAAGCATTTGTACCCTATTTTCCGTCTCCTGACTGTTATGTTATTTTCTAGTCAGAAGGGATTATATAAGTGTTAGGAACTCCCAAGCCAGTACAATGAAACTCGGGGTCCACTCTGAAGGCCCGGTGTTCGCTGGAGCGCCTAGTGGTGGGGACAGACTTGGCCGCGGGCCGACAGAGGGTCGAGTAACATATACTGACTTAAGGAGAACCCAGGAGAGGAGTGATTGATTGGTGGATAGTAGCGGGCAGGAAAACCAAGGTCAGAGGTCACAAGCACAGGTTCGAAATCCAGGGACAAGCGAAAGGTCAGGAGCACTAGCGGAGGAGCAGAATCCAGTTTTCAGGCAAATGGTCAGGGTCAGAAGCGTAGGTTCAGTGGTCCAGAAACAAGCAAAGGTCATACATGGGAAGTCAAACAAAGGTAATAATCACCAAGCAGAGAGAGAACAAGCAGGCAGCAGAACTGAGGACAGGACGCTATAACCGGCAGTGAGGCTGCAGACCTCACTGCCTTAAATACCAGTATCAGCCAATCAGAGCTTAGCTCTGATGTCACATGAGCAGGCTCTGATACCCACAACATTAATCAGCCCACAGGCTTGTGAGTGCCTCTTCGCATGCGCCCCGGCTGTCCCCAGCTGCCGGGACGCAGCGCTACTACTGCTAGCGTCTGACCGTTGCCTTGGCAATGGTCGGGTGGATTCAGGAAGTGATGTCCCGGTCGCCATAGCGACGGCCGGCACGCCTACAGGAACAAGGTAAGAGTCGCGGCGGTATAGAGTATAGAGCCACTCAGAGCCTACACATCTATTTTTCGACCTGGTGAAAGTACACAGTAAAGGTAATTCATGAAGGGCAAATGGTAGGCACACTGATGCTTTGAGTTTAAAAGGAGGAAAGGGCACACTTTTACTGCCATTACTTGCCATGCATAGGGATCCATTGGCATTATCACTCCACAAGAGAAAGCTTTGTACCATCTCAGAGTTGGCGTTTGGAGGATTTCAGGCTTCTTCCTATACTTTTAATGAAACCTTTTCCATGTTGTACTTCAGCAGAGAAGTGTATATACAGGCACATACCGATTACTATAACTACAGTTTAACATACACACGCGCAACTGCATATAGGTGAAAAAACAGTAATATTTATTTTACTGTCCCCTACTCTTGTGGTTCCAGTTTCAAGTGCGAATTCAGGTTCTGCAGCTGTGAACCCTGCTCCCATGCAGTTTATGTCTAACCTGCAAATTGCAGTCACCTCTATAATGGCGATCACCATACTTCCAAGGTATTCTTCATTCAGTGTTCAATATCCTTTGTGCTACAGCCAGGCAATTTCACCTCTGAACGGGTTAAAGTACAGTCATGGCCAAAAGTTTTGAGAATGACACAAATATTATTTTTCACAAAGTCTGCTGCCTCAGTTTTTATGATGACAATTTGTCATGAAGAGTGATCAGATGAATTGCAATTCATTTCAAAGTCCCCATTTGCCATGACAATGAACTTTATCCCAAAAACAACATTTACACTGAATTTCAGCCCTGCCACAAAAGGACCAGCTGACATCATGTCAGTGATTCTCTCGTTAACACACGTGTGAGTGTTGACGAGGACAAGGCTGGAGATCACTCTGTCATGCTTCTTGAGTTAGAATAACAGACTGGAAGCTTTAAAAGGAGGGTGGTGCTTGAAATCATTGTTTTTCCTCTGTTAATTTTGAGTCCATGGCCAGGAAACTCCCCACACCTTAATCCCATTGAGTCAATCTAAAAGAGGTGGGTGAACAAACAAAAACCCAAAAATTCTGACAAACTCCAAGGGGTAAATGTATCATCCTCTGGTTTTTTCATCTCGCGGGAAATCGGCGACTTTGCAGCTAAAATTTAAAGCGGCGCTGGCTTGTAAAGGCAAACTTGCAGCATTAGTCCACTTTCAGTGACTCACTCAGCACCCTACAGCAAAAGAAAGCTGGGAAATTACAGATCACCACCTTTGATGCTCTGCAAGATTTGATGATCCAGGAGCAGTTTCTGACTTTGTGCCCAGCTGATGTGAAGGAATGGGTAGTGGATCGGGACCCTACATCATCTGTGGAAGCAGCTAGACTGGCTGACAAGTACACTGTCACCCGGGCACCTGCAGCTAAAAGAGGAACTTTTGTGCCAGGGCAGTCTGCCTGGAAAGGGGAGTGGCCAGGAGGAGCACCTACACTTGCTGTTGTTTCTTCATCTTTTGGGAGGGTGGGAGCCAAGCCTGTTCAGAGAGACACCCGCCGTTGTTTTATTTGCAACAGGACAGGGCACCTCAGTGCCGCCTGTCCAGACCGAAAGACATCTACAGCCTCCACTGTGGGACCACCTCCTCTCGGGGCTGCTCCAGCTGTCCTGTGTGTTGCGGGATCCCAAGTGAGCCGGAATGACAATCTGCAAACGGTCACTGTCGGTGACAAGGTAACTGTGGGGTTAAGAGACACGGGTGCTGATGTTACCCTGGTGCGTTCAGAGTTGGTGGGGTCATCGGATATAATTCCAGGGAAAACTATTGCTGTGCAAGGGGTGGGATGAATACACCCTGCTGTGCCTATGGCCCGGGTCTATCTGGACTGGGGTGCTGGAAGAGGTCTAAGGGAAGTCGGGGTATCGGACAATATTCCTACCAATGTTTTGCTTGGAACTGATTTAGGCAGGATGTTATCTCATTATGTTGCTAGTAGTGATGTTGTGGACTCTGAACTTAACCATGTTTTTTCCCAGGTATCAGGATGTGAGAGGGAAAATGTTTGTTCAGTTGTAACTGAAGTCTGTAAAGTGGATGTGAGAAGGAAAATGATTGCTCAATTGTACCCGACCTAGGTAACCTGTCTGTATCCAAGGAGGTAGGGGATGTAACTATTCCCTCAGTGTCAGTGGTCACATGCAGGCAAACAGAGCAGGATAGGTCCTCACAATTAACTCCTGAGAGAGAGGTAAAAAGTCCCTCTTACCCAGAAACTCCCCCTCTAACCCCCCTCCCTCAGCACATGCAATTATAGATGCCTTACCTTTGTCACCAGACACTGAGCAGCAAGTGAGAAGCCAGGCTTTTCAACAAGCACAGCACACTGACACTACACTGGAAACACTGAGATGCCTGGCAGGCAGGCCTCCCACTGAGTCTGATAAAGAAAGAGTGTTTTGGGAACAGGAAAGGTTGTATAAGAAAAGTGTAGCCAGAGATTTACCTGAGGCGGGGGTGATTGAGAAACGGCTAGTGGTACCCCTTATGTATTGGGAAGGGTTACTCAGGGTAGCTCATGAGGTCCCGCTGGCAGGGCATTTAGGTATAAAGAAAACTAAGTCTCACTTAAAGCAAAAGTTTTACTGGCCAGAAATGGGCACTGATATTGCCAATTATTGTCGATCTTGTCATGCCTGTCAGATGGTGGGGAAGCCTGGTGATGTGAGACACGCCCCTCTTGTGCCCCTGCCAATAATAGCAGAACCCTTTGAGCGGGTAGCTGTGGACATTATAGGTCCCCTTGCCATTCCCAGCAGCTCTGGAAAACAAATTATTCTCACTGTGGACTATGCCACACGGTACCCCGAAGCGGTGGCCCTCTCCTCCATAGGGGCTGACAAGGTGGCCGATGCCCTCATAACCATTTTCTCCAGGTAGGATTCCCCAAGGAAATGTTAACTGATCAGGGCACACAGTTTATGTCTAATTTAATGCAAAGACTTTGCAAAAAGATGCACGTGGAACACCTCATAGCCAGCCCTTACCACCCACAGACTAACGGCCTGTGTGAGCGTTTTAATGGTACTCTTAAACAGATGCTGGGAGTGGTTTCTGCCGCACCTCCTGTTTGCGTACAGGGAGGTGCTGCAGGAATCCACTGGCTTCTCCCCCTTTGAGCTCCTGTATGGGCGCAGGGTGCGCGGTCCCTTAGATCTGATCAAAGAGGATTGGGAAGGGAAATTAATCACCCCTGAAACCTCCGTGGTCCACTATGTGGTGCAGTTCAGGGAGAGGATACAATCCCTAATGGGGATGGTGCATAGTAATCTGAAGGCTGCCCAGACTAAGCAGAAGCAATGGTATGACCGCAGTGCTAGGGAGCATATCTTTGAAGTGGGTCAGAAAGTTCTGGTATTGGTTCCTATGCGGTAGAATAGGTTACAGGCTGCTTGGGAGGGCCCCTTCTTGATAGTTCAACGCATCAATGATGTCAATTATGTGGTAGCCAGGGATGAGGGACGGAAGAGGCACAAGGTATATCATGTGAACATGATCAAGGCCTACCACGAAAGGGGGGTCTCTGTATTAGCTGTCTGTAGCTTACCTGAAGATGACCAGGAGCCAGACCTCTTGTTAGACTTAGTGGCCTCTGCCAAGAGTGGGAGATCATTAGAGAACACCCAGCGTAGTGAGAGCTTGACAAAAGTACAGCTAGATCAGCTGTTTGTGACATTGAGGCCCTATCAGAATCATTTTACAGGGAAGCCAGGGCAAACACATCTAGTTGCTCATCATGTAAACACAGGCGATCAGCCTCCCCTCAGATAGACAGCTTATCGAGTTTCCCTGGAAATGCAGATAGATATGAAAAGGGAGATTGAAGAAATGTTGGAGCTAGGGGTAATTAGGAAGTCCCACAGCTCTTAGGCTGCACCAGTAGTGCTGATCCACAAAAAATGCGGTGGAACCCGGTTCTGTGTGGATTATAGGAGGTTAAATGAGGCTACTGTGTTTGATGCCTATCCCATGCCCAGGACAGATGAATTGCTAAAACGGTTAGCCCATGCTCGCTATATAACCATTATGGATCTGAGTAGGGGTTACTGGCAGATCCCTCTGACGCCTGAGGCTCAGGAGCGGTCCGCATTTATCACTCCGTTTGGTCTGTATCAGTTCCTGGTCATGCCCTTTGGGATGAAAAATGCCCCTGCCTCCTTCCAGCGACTCGTTGATAGCCTGCTAGAGGGCCCAGAGAGGTATGCTGTAGCCTACCTAGATGACATTGCTATGTTTAGCCAGACCTGGGAAGAACATTTGATCCACTTGAGCGTGTGCTAGCTAAAATAGCGGGGGGCAGGTTTAACAATAAAACCTGAGAAATGTCAGATTGGTATGAATGAGGTGCAGTACTTGGGGCACCGCATAGGAGGAGGTACCCTGCGTCCCGAGCCAACTAAGGTAGATGCTATTGCTGCATGGCCCACTCCTAAGACCTAGAAACAGGTTATGTCCTTTTTGGGGACCGCTGGATATTACCAAAAATTTGTGCCCCAATATAGCTCCTTAGCTAAGCCCCTAACTGACCTTACAAAAAAGAAGTTGCCCCAAGTGGTGACTTGGACCCCAGACCGTGAAGAAGCATTCACCACATTTAAGTCTGCACTTACCCAATCCCCAGTATTGCAGGCTTCTGATTTTGACCGGAGGTTTACAGTGCAAACGGATGCCTCCAACTATGGGCTGGGAGCTGTACTCAGTCAAGTGAATCAACAAGGGGAGGAGCACCCCATCCTGTACCTTTCTCCACAACTGCGTAGGCCACCAGGGAGGTGGCCTACGCAGTTGTGGAAAAAGAGTGTTTAGCTATAGTGTGGGCCTTGCAAAAGTTGCAGTCCTACCTGTATGGACGGGACTTTACGGTAATCACAGATCACAACCCTCTCAGCTGGTTGCACAGGGTGGCTGGGGACAATGGGAAGTTGCTCCGGTGGAGTCTGACCCTCCAGCAATACACTTTCACTGTTCAGCACCGAAAAGGGAGCCACCATGGTAATGCAGATGGATTATCACGTCAGAACAAAAGCCTTGTGTCAGGTGAGCAGGGAAAATCGTCATGTAAGTAACAATTTCCCTGCCACCCCCTTGAACGGGGAGGTGTCATGTGCAAGCTAATTTTTAGGCATAAATCTGCAAATATATGTTTGTGAATTACTTCCTAGAAATAGTGTGACATGGTTCTCTTAGAAGCTGTTAGATCAATGGGTTTTGTGTATGTTAAACTACCCAGAGGGGGCTGGTAGATAAGGGTAGCACCTTATACCATTTATGGCAGGACGCAAATGTGAAAGCCTTTGAGGATATCTCTTGCAATACAATGAAATCTAACACATGTTTGGGAGGCCCCAGACATGCCGACTGCAGAGACTGGGTTGTATGTTAATGACAGATTCAAGCTGAATAGGGTCACAGGAAAATATCATCTAATTTTCTCCAATATCATACCGACCAGAGGCATGTGTGGTATGCAGATGAAGGGAAACTTATGACCTGTTGTGTGGAGGTAAAATCATGTTTGTAAACCATACTGTTGAAAAGTTAGGACGGTGTAAAGAAAACTTGACTTATAGGTATTCCAACAGCAGAGTCATAAAACCCTAATTTGCATTCTACCATCCTGTTGGTTCTGACCTCACAGGAAAGGGGGCTGGGGGGTCCTGTAGCTGGGTTTTAAAACTATAGTGGAAATGTAAGTCTTTGTTCACTCTGAGGGAGTCATTTGATTGAAGAGGTCCCATTTTTTCTGCTTCTCCTAGCACCAGAACCTTGATTCTAAGTGAGGTATCAATTCTGTGTTTCATCCTTTTTATTTTATAAGAAACAATTGCACTATATTTGTATGTCTTTTATTATCTGTTTCATCTTAAGCATTGTGGATGTATTTTCCATATTAAATTACACTTAATAAGTTCTAGTCTCTGTGTTCTTACGAATTCACGCGACAGTTCGGTCCAGACGCTACATAATTGAAACTGTGCAAACCTTGTGGTTTATGTAACCTCTGATTAAAGTAAATTGTGTTAGATTAATGCTAGGGAGAACCGAAGGCTTCCTAAATAAGAGTGTCAGCTCTTGTCCGAAAAAACCTTGGTTGTGGCATAATTAGTATCGCAAAGCTAGTGGGTGACATAGATAGGGAAGGATTTAATCATTTTAGACATACCAGGTGGTTGTTTTTTGGTTAACCCTGTGTCACATATGCATCACGCAGACTCAGGTGAGTGCTGTTCGTGACAGACCCAAAGATAGATGGAGCATTAGATAGGTAGTCAGCAAGACACGATATATTTGCTAACCAGGATTTATTGAAGCAACTACGAGTAGTTAGTAATAGCGATTGCTTTATTTTGAGAACAAATTCTTATTTATGATACATCATATCTTAGCAATCTGCAAAGTCTTGAATGGCACCCTTAGCCTATTCCCAATAATATTTTGAATATATGGCTACAGTTCATCCAGTGGATTTTAAAGCACACAGTTGTTTTTAAGGTTTGTTTTAATATTTCGCTGACTTCTAACAGCTAATAAAAGTTAAGTTTTATATATTAGTTCCATCACCTCTTTATGAGAATTAAAGTTAATCAGAGCATTTGTGCTTCTTAAATACTCTTTCTTCTTTTTGTTCTATGGACTATTACTATTGATAGGTTGCACTCTCTAGATTATGGCACCATTTGAGGATTAGCCATAATATAAGAATTGATGGGAATATGCTCTGAATCACTGGTGCGATAGAATTAGGTTATCCTCCCTTCCTTCTCCTTTTTCCTGTTAGATATGTATCAATCATTGATTGATAGCATGCCAGGGCGAATTGCAGAGGTCTTCAAAAAGAAGGGTCAACACTACAAATATTGACTCTTTGCATAAACTTAATGTAATTGTCAATAAAAGCCTTTGACACTTCAGCATACCACAGCAACATCTGACGAAAGGTCTAAAAACAGTGAAGCAGCTAACTTTGTGAAAACCAATACTTGTGTCATTCTCAAAACTTTTGGCCATGACTGTAGTCTTTAGCATTGTCTTGCTGTCCTCTTGCCTTGTCCAGGCTTCTCAATTGGGAGAAAAGAATGGCCATATTTTGTACAATAGTTCTGCTTTTATTTTGGCGTTCCAGAAGGTCTTTCTGAGGAAAAAATAGATACCCCAGTATTCCCTTGAACAAACCACTGGCTCTTAGTACTATTGATGGGAGCATCATTCACGAAGGCTCTATTCAGATTCTCTACACTATAAGTTTGCATTTTACACAAAGAGCAAATCTCATTTCTTGTTATTTCTTAAGCCTTAATTCATCTGCTTCAAGACCTACTCTTGCTTCAGAAACATACTCCCGGGGGTAAATTTATCAAAGCTGTGGGTTTGAAAAGTGGAGATGTTGCCTATAGCAACCAATCAGATTCTAGTTTTTATTTATTTAGTACATTCTACAAAATGATAGCTTGATAAATTTACCCCCTGTTCTTCATTGGAATTCCCGACAGTTTTTTCCTTTGGGATTTTCCTGTTTTACCTCCTGGAGAGAGTTATTCGCAATAACCTTTTACCCGTGGTGTTGGTGGAAATTCTTATGGGTCTGTCTTCTCTATACTGCCAATACTGATGTGTTCAGTAGACACAAAGATGAAATTATGCCTCCTCATATTCATATGACTGGCACCAGAAAATATCCAATATCTTTATTAGAGATTGGGAACTCCTGTCTGTGAAACTGGTCTTAGAAGAGTGGAAGCATCTGCTGGAAAGAGCACTTTTTCCTATTAATTTATAAACAATAACATTACTAGACAAGTTTTCTTACTATGATCATATTCATGACTCCACTGACAAAACCCCTGTTCAATGTATATGGTAATAATCCTATAAATACCACATTAATTTACATCTTTTATCAGGGTTCCTGCTGGTGATTCCACTGTAACCACTTTTCTCAACATCTGGTTTGAAGTCTGTGAAATTATAGGCAAAACAACCACTCATCACAAGATATACACTGAAGATTGGTTCCTCAACTACAACCAGAATATAAAGTCTGTCTTTCTGCTTGAAAGACTGATTCAACTGACTTAAACTATGTTTATGTTTGCAGATACCCAATGTCTTCCCACTAAATTATCAGGGCATTCATCATTTTGCTATATGTTGTCATTCTTCCATATCATTGTTATAGACAGACAACAAACAATTGGCTCCAAAATGTCCTGTGTCCAACAGTTCTATGTGCATTGTGCAGAGTGCTCTTGATAAAAGGCATCGGATGTTTATGTACTATTTTTAGTCAAGAAGTTCCATTCAAAACTTCCCCATGAACCTAACAAGGGACACAGTAAGAGAAGAGGTATTATCACTTACCAGTCATTATGGTCACAAACTCTCCACTCCAATTGCCTCTCCACATGCCCAGACAATGCTCCTGAATAAGCATGCTGAATGAACATGCAATGTAAATCAAGCATCCATACAAACCTATCTGTTCTTTTCAACAGTGTCTGGGCAACATGTTCTGTACCTTGAGTTGTCTAAACTTAACAACTTTCTAGTGCAATACTGCATAGCTATTTACATGATCTTTTGACCATGTTTTCTTTCTTGTGACACTGGCCCTTGGTTTTGTTGTTCATGAGCCATGACCTTAAACTATAAGTTGATTTTGGCACCTGAGCTTCCAGCCCTGACCCTAGCCTGGAACTACCATTCTCTTGGCTATCAGCAGGCACATAGGGGTCTATATATCAAGCTAAAATCCACTTAAAAGATACGGAAATGGCTGTTTCTGCATCTTTTAAGTAAATTGCTATGCATTAACTACCTAATGGAGAAGATTTCACATAAATCTCCTCCGTTTAGGCAAATACCGTTCAGCATAGCAGTCCCCATAGATTACTATGGGGACTGCGATGTTCTGCAATGCATGAAGCTTTGATAAGCTTTGCATTGCACTGACAGGTAATGCCATCTCAGGATGGTGTTACCTGTCATTTCCAATGGGATTCTGCTGAAGCCTCTCTGGCTTCTCGGAATTGGGTACAGTGGAAGTGCTGTGCGCATACGCACAATACTTCCTCCTGTCACCGGCAGCACTAAGCTGCTGGTAAGCAGGAAAAAAGACCGCAGGTGAGGGGTCACTTCGCAGGGGCTCCCAGAGTAGCCCCTGCATGGTGCATCTCAGTGGTATCTAAATATGCATCACTGCGATGTGCAGCAATGCATATTTAGCTGTACCGCAAGTTATTGATGAATAGAACCCATAATGAGACTAGTCTGAGGGTGGCGACCTGTGGGTTCCTTGCAGTAAAGCCCATCAATCTCTTGCAGTGGTCCCTGATAAATCTTGGATCTTCCAGCCCCAATAGCTGATGGCATAGTGGATCCACATCTGCATGTGTCATAACACTGTGTTCTGTATTGTACACTGGCTACCACTCACTGGACTCTATAGGGCCCACTTGGCCACCTGGATTGTCACAAAATATTCTGCATGGGCCACCAGGCACTATTTATTGTGACTGGTCACAGGGGACTGGGTTTTATAAGTAACACGTGATTCTAACACATTAAAATAAATATATGTGCAGTCTACCCAGGACATGCTATTTTTATTTTTCCTGTAACTAACCTGTTAAAGAGTTTATTGGTGTGTATAAAGGACAAATAGATAGGTGTCTCATGATTCTGAAACAAAAAATTGGGACATAAAATTTCCTCAGTCTATAAAAACCACCCCATAATTATTTTGGAAACCAAGTGCTAATCCTGGTAATTCCCTATCAATGGAAATCCATCTACTAGGAAATTGCCATTTGACCATTTGCATTAAGATTTCCAGTGACAACAGGAACCATACATATAAATGTGAGATGATTCCCTGCAGACTAGTATGACTTATTATATCAATAAAAATATAACCATGTAAACTGGTTTTGCCTTTATTTCAGACCTACCTATCAAGCAAGTTCATCAAATAAACAAGAACAGGATCTTTTATTTGTAAACATAATCAGTGATTTTTTTAACTGGATGCAAAAAAGCATTCCTCACATTGCAGAACAGCTTAATCTACTAATTATTATATGTTTAACTTATGTACTAATTACTATAATTTTAAATTTTCCTCTGTGTAGAGGTTTCAAACATAACTTTTTCATACATGAAACAAATCAAGATAATTATTCTTTACTTTGTGGAATTTCTTTTTCACATAATTTATGGACAATTTGCCCTAAGTTCTGTAAAATATTTGTTCAGCTTTTACATCTTCACAGCCTTTTCCATCACCGGAAGTCATATAAATATTAATGCTTGTGCACTCCTTCTCTTCTTCCGATCTCTCGTCAGAAATGACAATGGTATCTAAATGAAAAACTCAAAATTATGTTACTTATTTTGAACAATGAAACATAATTTTTAACAGTGGGACTACTACTATTTGCTCACCTTGGACACTGCATGAAATCACTTTATGCTGATGTCCCTCTTCGGTTTGTCCATTCATTATACAGTGCTGGTCCATCCCAACTGAAATATAGAAGCCATTTTTTAATATTGATGATTTTTAATAACCTTCTTCAGTTCCTCGTTTAATTCCCCAATACCTAGGTCCATGTTTTCTTCTTTTATATTCACTATTGCTTCTTCTTTTTCTTTTTCTGTCTAGCTACGCAGCACACTTCATCACACATTTTTCTTTCTGTAAATAAATGTCAAAGTTTTAATAATCACACTAATCGTTATTGTTATAGTTAATTACTAACACCATTTACTAATTAGTTTTATAAAGTTTTAAAACCACTTTTAATGCTACCTTTTTTAATGTTCGTTTAGATTCTCTTCAACTTTCATTGCCCCTTGTACTTGAAATCTGACCACCATTTTTGTATCTGGAACTTTCTTCTTTTTTTTATTTTTTTTCGTAGCATATTAATCAGCTTCTGCATGATTAATTCCTTTTGGTAATTAACTTTTTGGTATTTTTTTATGTGACAGTTGTAGTTGTGCTGGTCCAGCACTCTCATCATCATCTCCATCTCCCTTGGACTCATTGACTTGGCTCTTTACATTTCCTCCATCACTTTTTTCTTTCACCAGCTCATTAGCCATATTTTTACGTACCGCTGGTGACAGACAGGCTCCTCTATAATTTTATAGACACCTACGTGGGCGTTCACAGTTGGTATGGACCAAACATGGCAGCTGTAGCTGTAGAGTTGAGCATTGTGGGTGAACGTTCATTCGTTAATTTGTCTCTAGCCTTCTTCCGCGGCTCTGTTCAAAGAATTTTGACTGAAATTTTTGTATTATATGATGGATTCTACCATTTCTTTACTTAATTGCATTGTTATTAGAGCAAGGTAAGTAGTTTATAGCATGACAGTTTGTTTTGATAGTTTTTTTTATGTGTATGTAAATATTGCAAGACAAGTGTTATTTTATTTTTTTTAGGAAAATTTTTAGGTTACATCCCTGCTTGTGGCAAACAAAGTCAAAGGAGTATTCCAATAGGCAGAAGAGGAGCTTGACTTTGGAGGACATGATGAGAGTGAGCCTTCCCCATTAGCCAGAGCCAACTGTAGAGAGCATCAAAGGAAAGAACCAGAACTTCAAAAAGGAATTTAATAAGTTGGATGCCTCAAAAAGATCAGGGGCAGAGGCTGAAGATGTTTAAGTGCCCAAGTTTTGGTACTTTGACCTCCTGTGTTTCACATGTGACCAGAAAATAGCCAGACCATCTACTAGCAACATGCCCCAGATGTAGAGTAGTTCTTCACCTGACATTACGGAAAAAGAAGACATACTGGAAAGTGGAATAGTAAATAAACAAAGAACATCTTTAATACGTAAAAAATGTATTTACATTTACCAGACAATTAGTTCTTTAATATAACATACAATGCAAATGTACATACATTACAAAATGTCACTCTGCCAGAACCCTCACAAATAAAATATTCCAAATAAGCCTCCCTGTTTAACTTTGCCATCATCATCATCAACATTTATTTATATAGCGCCAGCAAATTATGTGGCTGGCATTTCTAATCTGGGAAGACTCTAGTGGTGTCAACCCTACTACTTCTTCTACTTCTACTTCTTCTTCTACTTCTCTGTGCATGGTAGCAAACTAAGTAAATTGTTTTTAAGTTTGTCATGGAAGGGAGTCTGCTCCAGTGCCCCACCATCTGACACTTTTACCAATGTCCACGAATAGACATTCATATATAGCATCCATGTAGCCATCAGGATAATGCTGAATAATCCCTTGTAGTTATAGAAATAGGACCCACTTTTGAAAGGTGCCACAATTCTTACATGTTTACCATCTATGGCCCTGCCACAATTTGAGATATTCCACAGTGTTTCAAATTCTTCTGCAGTAAGTTGCCATTGAACTGCAAGAGAAAGTTTGCTTTAATGTTAAATCAATACAAGCATCTATTATCATACTAACTACTTGAAAATCTGTTTTCATTACACAGCTAGCTGCCTTATCTGAAGCTGGATTCTGTGATGTGGCAGAGGAATGTTGTACAACTCCACCTGGCACAAAAAAATCACAGTCCTACCCATACAGGACACTGTTAAAGGCGCCCAGCAACAAGGGGAACAAACTGGCAGGAGAGGTAAAAAATGGGCATGTAACTAGGAGCAAAGTGACATACTGACTAAAAAAATCGTAGAATCTACAATGTCAAAGGAACCAGAAGACTGTGAACTGCTGGGAGCAACACTCACGCAAAAAATGAAAAGGCTGCCTATAGAAATGAGACTGGCAGTAGACCATTTGGTCAATGATGTGCTTTATAGGGTGCTGAGGAGGGAACTCTCACAAGACTCTAAATTATCACAATTCTCCAACACACAGGAGCAATTTCATCTCTGGCCACCAAAAGCACATACAATTCATCCACTCCCACCCCACAGGCAACATACCATCATGGGAAGCCAAGCAAATACCCCTCCTGCTTATAGGACTTCCACACCAATGGGAAGCACAAGTATGCTTCAATACACAGGAAGTCCTCATTTCAAAACATTGAACATTTCCATTATCATCATCATTAACTATTTATATAGCGCCACTAATTCCGCAGCGCTGTACAGAGAACTCACTCACATCAGTCCCTGCCCGATTGGAGCTTACAGTGTAAATTCCCTAACATACACACACAGACAGAGAGACTAGGGTCAATTTGATAGCAACCAATTAACCTACTAGTATGTTTTTGTAGTGTGGGAGGAAACCGAAGCACCCGGAGGAAACCCACGCAAACACGATGAACAGTTGTGACAACTTTCATGAGTATATTTTTTTTATTGCCGTATAATTTTTAAGTTGTTAGAAGTTATGTTTTCCCTCAATTCATGCAAATAAAAATGTTGCCTTCACATCTTTAACCCATCTCTGATGTGCAGAGATGGGTCCCATACCCCTCCTGCCTTTAGACCTAAAGCAGCGCTTCCACTGTATTCTGGCATACAGTGGAAGCACATTTGCCCTCAATTTATGTAAATATTTATTTCGCTTTGCCATCTTTTCAGCCAAACATGGGAAAATGTGCCCCATAGCCCTCCAACCTGTAGAGCACCCAGCTGCACTTCCACTGTAAGTGCCTACTGCTTATAAAATCTATATATTTGGTTTGTGTTGTTTTTAATAATATGTTAATATGTTTAGTTTCTTTTTTAATAAAAAAAAGTTTATTTGAAATCAGACTATTTCTTTCACCAACTTTCATATATTGTCCATGCAGAACTTGTACAATAGGTTCCCATGTCTCAGGTATGATCAAACCCAGAGCTTGCGGTGAAATTGCTGTGCTGTATTTGAGATTAGCCAGTGTACTTCCTGTTACCAAAAATTGTAGGGTAGCAACCAGTCTCCACTGAGCAGATATGTGTCCCCATAAATGGGTGTCCTACTTCTGGATTAGTGGGGTGACAAGTTGGAGCAGCTCTTGGAATGTGGGATCATTCATCCGCAAGAAATTCTTGAAGTCACCTAGATTGTTGTCCCGTATCTCAGGAAACAGGGGCATATGTGAAAAAGAGTCTCTCTCTAGAACCACTGCTTGGTCCAACAAGTCCAGATTCTTTCTTCTTCTTTCTCTTTGGTCTGTGCTTGCAGTGTTCTTGCCATAGCAAGAAGCAAAAAAACATGAGCTTTTCGTTAATTTGTGTTAAATATATTAAAATTATTAATTATTTATTAAAATTTAATTATATTAAAATAAATCGCAATAAGTGTGCAGCTACAAACAGAGTTGACAAATATACACTATGCACAAAGCTGTACAATTGAATGAATGGTGATGATGTATTTCCTTTTCCTGATTCTTTGTTTTTGGGTGTGATGTGTGCGCTGACGTTCAGCCTTATTTAAAATGTATTTGTCATATTTCTGCTGGGATAGCATATATCTGTACAATGTGTACGGAGTCACAATATATTGAGACGATGGTTATGAAAGACGAAAATCACAGCTTGGACTGTAAATCGTGTAAAACTCTTGTCAAACGTCTATAGTGTGAATGCATGATTCGGCATGCTGATCGGGATTTCAGACGGCTCGGGAAAAATTTTCTGTAGTGTGTACCCAGCCTAAGCATTCAGAGATCTCATCGGGGCTCGTTTAGAGTTGGACGTAGGTCTGCTTTTTCTTGATTCCATAGATAATTGTAAGGAAACAAAGGTCCCTTCTTCAGAAAGGATTTACAAATGGGAGGTGAATCTGTTTGTTATCTTTATACAATTTAGCTAAGTTATAAACTAATAATGTGTTGTGATCCTACTGGCAAACAGTGCAGAGGTTCAGGGTAAACTAAGTTTGATAATGTGTTTATTTGTCTAAATATTTGTGATTTGCTCCTTAGGTCTCAAAACCATTTTTGAAACACCTCTTATATTTTATATCCAAAGTAATATCTGCCCCATTACCATTTTAAAGCAGATATGTTTCATACAGTGCATAAATGCAATGGAGGAATAACTTTTCCATTTTACTTTGGAATAGGCAGGAGGTAGACAGTACTCGGCAATGGTGACAACAGAAGAAAATGAAGATTTATTTTTTTATTTGACAAACAATTTTTTTTAATATATTTTAGTCTATTCTCTAACAATGAACTTTTTTTTTTTTTTTTTTATTAGTGGAACTGAAAGTCCAAATTTGGGCTTTCAGTTCCACTGCACATGTGCAAACTTGTTAGCTGAATCATGCTTGCTTATATCACCTGAGTCTGGTCCGGCACAGTTAATCCCATACTTGCCAACTTTTCCTCGTTGGCTTCAGGGAGATCCCGGGGGAGATGGGTGTGCGAGGGCGGGGCTTCACAAATCGCATCATATTGGCTCCAGCCCCAAATGATTGTCACCATTTTGGCCATTTACAGCAGGGGTTGGAGCACTATAAGCAACCATTTTGCTATTGACTAAGAGCTGTGTGATATGTATACTCCATCCACACTATATTTTTAATAAATCTGCAGTTGTAAGATAAGGTAAGAGTGAACACTACATTTTACCTCTGTGTTTCTCAGTGTTATGGAAATATATGTGCTGTACAATAGTATTATTGGAGCATTTTTCCTTATGAAAACCCATCTCCATTTACTTTGTGGTTCCTCCCCAGTCATTACTTTTGTATGCAATGTAAATACCCTGTGCAACCTGTTATAACAAATTTGCCACTGGTACGATGGCCAGATCTGTGAATTAATTCATTTGCAGACATGTCTAATAAATGTCACCCATTGTCTTGTCAAGTAGATTTACTGTTCCAGAGTCAAACAAGGATTCTTGTCTGTGAGCATCTGGGTGAGCTTGGTTACCACATGTTCCACAATTCCCTAGTCAAATTTAGTGCCTCTGACTGTAAAGAACAGTCACATGGAAATGTTATTTAATGGGCATTTCACTCAATCATAAATAGTGCATCTGCTTGTCCTTTGTACAAATGAGTTTCTGACTTTACTTGGCATGCATGCATGGATAACTATTAACTTTGTATTCAATGTAATAGCTCTAGTTAGGTTGGAAATATAGACCTACTGTACTCAGAGCCAAGGAGGCAGAGCTCAAAGGATGCTTAATGGCACTCGTGTACACTTATTACTTTTGTTTGTTTTTGTATGTTATTGTTTTCAAAAGTGTAATCTGCAAAGCTGAGTTGTATATGCACAGTCTCATTGCTGCTACTTTACAGGGCACCAGCTCCATTGATCCCACTACAAAGGATGCATCTTACATAACTGCATAAGGACCAATGAAGCCATGGATGTTTCTATGCACCTCTATTTTTAATTGGATGAAGTAGCAATTCTACTTCTAGTCAGCACATGATGGCACTTCAAAAGCAAATACAAATACAGCCCCTCTGGGCCCCTGGATAACCTTTCCCTAACAAGCTGAGTATGTGAGATGTTTTAGGAAGAAACTCTTCAAAGACAAAATAAATAATTCAAACTGGAAGCAGCCGGTCAGAGATCAGAGTGCGAAGAGTCTACATGCAGAGCAAAGAGATCATTTATATTAATATTCATATGCATTTTTCTCCATTTCCTGTTTGTATATAACTTCAAAAGTCCATGAATACAGAAATATAGCTAAATATCGAAGACCCAAAATTCAAATGCCCATACTGAATGATATGCAGGATAATGTGATATAGCCTTCAATAATTCATATGTCAATTATACAACTGTGATTCGAACTCCAGCAATTCCAGATCATTAATAGTTAGAAATGTGATTTGAACATTTCCTTTACTACTGAATCTAATATACACCAATCAACCACAATATTAAAACCACCTGCTTAATATTGTGTAGGTCCCCCTGAAGCCACCAAAACTGCTCTGAACCATCGAGGCATGGACTCCACAAGTCCTCCGAAGGTGTCCTGTGGTATCTGGTACCCAGATGTTAGCAACAAATCCTTTAAATCCTGTAAGATGCGAGGTGGGGCTTCCATGGTTTGGACTTGTTTCTCCAGCACATCCCACAGATGCTCAACTGGGTTGAGATCTGGAGAACTTGGAGGCCAAGTCAACAACTTTAACTCTTTGTCGTGTTCTTCCAGCTATTCCTGAACAATTTTTACTGTGTGGCGGAGCACAATATCCTGCTGAAAGAAGCCACTGCCATCAGGGAATACCGTTGACATGAAGGGGTTTACTTAGTCTATAACAATGTTTAGGTAGGTGGTACATTTCAAAGTAACATCCATATGAATGCCAGGACCCAAGGTATTTCAGCAGAACATTGCCCAGAGCATTACACTGGCTCCACTGGCTTGCCTTCTTCCCATAGTGCATCTTCCCCGGCTAAATGACGCATTCACCCGGCCATCCACATGATGTTGCTCCATGGTGCAGGTGTGGCGCTCACATTCCCATTGCAGGCACTTTCAGCGGTGTACAGGTGTCAGCATGGGCACTTTGACCGATTTGCGGCAACGCAGCCCCATACGCAGCAAGTTTCAATGCAATGTGTGTTCTGACGCCTTTCTATCATAGACAGGATTAACTTTTTCAGCAATTTGTGCTTCAGTAGCTCTTTTCTTTGATTGGACCAGATGGGCTAGACTTCGCCTCCCATGTGCATCAATGTGCTTTGGGCCCCCTTGACCCTGTGGTCGGTTCACCAGTTGTCCTTTTTGTAGATACTAACCACTGCCTACTGCGAACAACCCACAAGACCTGGCACTTTGGAGAAGCTCTGACTCAGTTGTTTAGCCATCACAAATTGGCCCTTGTCAAAGTTGCTCAGATCCTTAAAGTTGCCAAATTTTCCTGCTTCCAACACATCAACTTCAAGAACTGACTTTCACTTCACTTGTCAGTGGTTTTAATGTTGTGGCTGATCGGTGTATATTATATAACATGAAGTAAATGCAACTGAATAGCTCCTTACCGGTTTCCTTTTAAATGGACAGTTCCTTTTTTGACATGAATATAAATTATCCCACTATTAAGCCTAATACATAGACCTGTATTAAAACTGCTGATCCACATGTTTTTTTCTAATTTTAAATGCAATGAAAAGTGTATTGATTTGTACAAATTTTAGGTGTTCCACTTTGACCATTTGATATGTTAGGTGGTATGTTATTTTATAGTCCCATGTGGCCCAGTTTTCCCAGGACTGCCCTATATTTAGCGACTAAAACTTTTTAACTCAGTAAAGCTCATTGGCAAATCTAAAAATGCAGAGCAACCATGTTTTTATATGTGTGCAGGTGTATATACTGGCTATTGCATGTCACGGTGCACACCTTTGCAGTCTTTTTAAACCCCCTACAAAATAAATCTGCCCCTACTTTGACAGGTTGGTGGATACTCTGGAAAAAGAGCTTGGAGGAAACATTAAAAACATTACAGCAATGTCCAACCTACTAGCACTTTAGGATCACCAACTTAGTTTAAACATTATTAAGGTACTGCTTGGTTTAGCCTTCTTTATGTCTTGTGTTTGAACGTTTTTATATATTGCTTGAAGTGTGCCTAGAAATGTGATTTCCTGCAGAAGTGCAATTGGAAGGTGCAAATTTGTTTAGTATAGGGATAAGGCTCGAGCTCCAATACCTCAGAGTTTCCTGAAAAAACAAGACCATTTATGGGGTGAAAAAGGCTGTACGCCCTTCCGCAAAGATACGAACACTAGTGTAATTGAGGCCCCTCCACTCCTTTATCTCCATTAAATAATTATATCCCAGAAAATAACATCTTCATATGCTTGCCTAATCCATACTCAGCAAGGAAAACACCTCATCCGCCCAACGCATCCAAAAAGCTTGGCACCCATTTTTGCACCCCCTAAGATGTGGCCATCTTGGATAAATGTATGCACTTCCCACTAAAAATGGATTTATTTGCTCAAACGTAGATATGTAACATAAAACATAAACATTTGAACTGTGGCATTAGACTTTTGTACTGTTATAAAAGACCCTTAGGGGCAGTGTCAGAGGGGCACATCAGGGAAAGTAATGACTGGAGCCCACCTAATACTATGTAGCGCTGCAGAGGCAGTGTTGGGGAGCCTGGTGCACTAAAGACAAGTGGATTATCATTTTAGACAAATTTTAGACAAATACACAGGCAATACTGTGTGCACTACTGTTAGGTGCAGGCAGCTCTGTCTTCACGAGCAGTACAGTGTGAAGTGGGACATATCTCCCAACTGTCCTTGTAGTCAGACCAAATCCTGACTAAGCGAGACAGTCACCCAAATTCAGGACTGCTTCACGAGATTCAGGACAGTTGGCTGCCCTGCTCTCTCCTACCAGTCACTTTCACCACCTGTGCCTGCTGCTGTCTTAGATCAGTTGCTGCTTGTCTGGATCCTGGAATGTTGGGGGCCCTATTTGGAAAAAATAATGGGTACATGAAATTTAGAAAATGCCAACCAGCCCTGGCATTAAAGCAATAGCACCCACATTTAATAATTAGGCCTCTCTCCAGTCCCAAAATTAAAGTAATAGTACTCACATTTGATAAATAGATCTATTTCCCTCTAACCAACAACATTAAATTAATAGCATACACATTTATTAAATAAACCTATTTCCCTCCCTCCAAACAGCCCCAGAAATAAATTAATAGCATTTAAGTTTAATATAACCATTTTTCACGACCATTCCCGGCAATAAATAATTCATATTCACAATTAATAAATAGCCCTCCTCCCCAAACTCTCCACATTCAATTTTTAACCCAAACCACCCCAGCATTAAATTAAAGGTCGCGTCACCCCATCTTTTTATTAATACCAATAAATTAAATTACCTCACCAATAAATTAAATTGCCCACTATCACCCCACAAGTAAAATAGCACCCATTAAATAATTAGCCCCCACCTAAGTACCACCATTAAATGAATAGCCTACCTTCCACCCATGTACTATAAACACAGGCCCCCATTCCCTCACACATTATAGCAGCCCCCCTCCCTATAGTTTTCTCTGTGCAGCTCCCCCCTTCATCACCATCATCATCATCATAATTTATATAGCGCCAACATATTCCGTAGCGCTTTACAATTGGACACAAACACAGTAAACTAATAAACAAACTGGGTGAAACACAGTAAACTAATAAACAAACTGGGTAAAACAGACAAAGAGGTAAGAAAGCCCTGCTCACAAGCTTACAATCTATGGGACAATGGGAGTTTGATACATGAGGTTAAGTCTAGATTTTGCATTTCGGGCCAGCCGGACTGCAAAGGTAAAAGTGACTCATAAACTAAATGATCCTGTCACACAACAATGTAGGTCAGGGTGTAGTTGTCTTGTGTGAAATTGTGTAACGGGTGGTAATAGGGTAATGTAGTGAGGTTAAGAGGGTGGTTGAGGAATATTATAAGCTTGTCTGAAGAGGTGGGTGTTCAGAGAACGCTTGAAAGTTTGTAGACCAGAGGAGAGTCTTATTGTGCGAGGTAGAGAATTCCATAGAGTGGGTGCAGCCCGAAAAAAGTCCTGTAACCTGGAATGGGAGGATGTAATGAGGGTGGATGAGAGACGCAGATCTTGTGCAGAACGGAGTTGCCTAGTTGGGATATATTTTGAGACAAGAGAGGAGATGTATGTTGGTGCAGCTTTGTTGATGGCCTTGTAGGTTAGTAAAAGTATTTTATATTGGATTTGGTAGAAAACAGGAAACCAGTGTAGAGACATACAGAGTGATTCAGCAGAGGAATAACGATTTGCAAGGAAAATCAATCTTGTCGCTGCGTGCAAAATAGATTGTTGGTGTTTGAGTCTGTTTTGGGGAAGACCAATAAGGAGGGAAATGCAATAGTCAATGTGGGAGATGATAAGTGCATGAATTAAGGTTTTTGCAGTGTCTTGTGTGAGATATGTGCGAATTTTGGAAATGTTATTTAGATGTATGTAACATGATTTAGATATAGAGTCAATGTGGGGAACAAAAGATAGGTGTGAGTCAAGGATTTCACCTAGGCAACGAGCCTGTGGGATTTATGGTCATGTTATCAACAGAGATAGATATGTCAGGTATGCTCTTTTTGGTGGGTGGGAATATTATTAACTCTGTTTTTGAAAGATTAAGTTTGAATTGGCGAGAGGACATCCAAGATGAAATGGCAGAAAGACAGTTACACGGGACAACACAGATGTCAAGAGATCAGGAGAGAATAGATACATTTGGGTATCATCCACACAGAGATGATACTAAAATCCAAAGGAACTTATTAGATTTCCAAGAGAAGCGATATAGAGAACAGCAGAGGACCTAGCACTGAGCCTTGTGGTACTCCAACTGATAAAGGAAGCGGAGCAGAGGTGGCCCCAGAAAAATTAACAGTGAAAGAGCGATTAGAAAAGTAGGATGAGTACCAGGATAGAACAGTGTCTTGAAGACCTAGGGAGTGGTTAACGGTGTCAAATGCAGCTGAGAGATCCCGGAGAATTAGGAGAGAGTTATGGCATTTAGTTTTAGCAGTGATCAGATCATTGACAACCTTAGTCAACGCAGTCTCTGTGGAGTGTTGAGAACGAAAGCCAGACTGAAGAGGATCCAACAGGTTGTTTGCGGAAAGGAGCGTATGAGGCGAGTGTAGGCAAGTCTCTCTAGAAGCTTGGAGGGGCACGGGAGCTGAGAGATGGGACGGTAATTTGAGAGAGAGTTTGGGTTGGAATCTTGTTGTTTCAAAATAGGAGTAATCACTGCATGCTTGTATAGTGATGGAAAGATGCCAGTAGAAAGCGAGAGATTACAGATTTGAGATTAGATTAGAGGTGAAATGAGCACAGGAGACAGGAATCTACCAATTTGTGAGGGAATAGGATCAAGACGACAGGAGGTATAGCAGGAAGATAAGTAGAGAGTTAAGTAGAGAGTAGAAATTTCCTCTTCATTTTTGGGGTCAAATGAAGAGAGGGTGTCAGAGGGTGGTGGGAAGGAATTGAGCTGATTGCTTGTCAAGGAAGAAGATACCATTTCTAGTCTGATCTTATCAATCTTGTCCTTGAAGTAGGAAGCAAGATCTTGGGCACTGATAGTAGATGGAGGGTTTGTGGTGGGAGGATTGAGAAGAGATTTAAATGTCCTAAAAAGGCGTTTGGGGTTAGAAGCCTGAGTATAGATAAGAGATTGGAAGTATGTTTGTTTTGCAGTGTCCAGAGCAGTTTTCTCTGTGCAGTCCCCTTTTCTATAGTTTTCTCTGCGCAGCCCCCCTTTCCATAGTTAAGCATAGGCAGCCCCCTCCCTATAGTTTAGCATAGGCAGCCCCCTTCCCTATAGTTTAGCATAGGCAGCCCCCTTCCCTATAGTTTAGCATAGGCAGCCCCCTCCCTATAGTTTAGCATAGGCAGCCCCCTTCCCTATAGTTTAGTATAGTCAACCCCCCCTATAGTTTAGTATAGGCAGACCCACTTCCCTATAGTTTAGTATAGTCAGCCCCCCTCACCCCTCACTTACCTTTAGATGCTCTGAACGACGTCGCTCCTCAGATCAGGCAGACAGGAAGTGAAGTCAGACTTTATGTCTGCACACAGCACTGTGGACCCCATACAGCAACAGGCAACCTAGCGATTGGTTGCCTGTTGCTGTCCACTGACCAACAATGCCCACTGCCCCCCCCCACCCACGCCCACGTCCACACACCCCCATTCCCCAGAGTGCACACATCAGAACATGACTGTGGATGCTAGTATTTGCATTGCAAGTAATATTAAGCACCAGGCCATGCCAGTTCAACAAGAAGAATAACACTTTATTTAACTCCTCTTCCTCCAGCACAGTAATCTTAACGGTTGCAAGGATATGCACATAAATACAATGCGGTCTCCTCGTGCACATTGCTTAAGCAGATGGTAATGCTATCTCTCCATTTCCTCATACTCCTGCACAGTAGGGGCCTGAGTCATTAAGGAGAGCAAAGCATAAAAAATAAGTCTGTACCTGGGAAAAACCATGTTGCATTTGAGGGGGAGGTAAATTTAAAATGTAGGGACAGATTTATAGTTGGGGTAGGGCATATTCTAGATCAACTTTAAATTTCAGTGTAAAAATAAAGTATTTGTGTGCTAAAACAACCAATATTTTACTTATGTGCAAAATAATAAACCAATTTGCACCCCTTGCATTGTAACATGATTTGTCCCAAAGAACATTTACTCCTTTTTTTACCTTACTTTCCTCAATGACACAGGCCCAACATCTTTTATTCCAGCATGTTGCATACCAGTTGCTATACAGACACATATCACAAGTCTCATCATACAAGCTTGTCAGCTTTACTCAGCTCACCCAATTGCAGGCAGTCACCTCACAATCCTCCAAGACCTCTATCCCAATAACCAAGGATATTCCTTTAGTGAGGTGCATCCATCCCCTCATCCAGGGACTCCTCTGTCATACAGGCTCAATCCTCCATTCTGTCCACACTGCCAAATAGCCATGCTGCACTGTGCAGCTACCCCTCTCTCAGTATGGGGCACTTTCCAAGGGGGCTACTCCATGGGAATACCTGCTAGAGGCTCATTGCATTGACTGCCGCTCTCAAAGAAATAACACAGCTGCAGGAGGAATTGAAAGGTAATTTGGACAACCTAATATGAATATGTGCATGAACTTTTAGTGTCAAAGAACAGCAGCTATCCATCATCATATAGGTGTCATTAGGAACTTGAATTGAGGATTAGCACTTAGATAAGGACTTGGGACATTGTTTACAAGTATTCTATATATTTGGATTATTTATACATGTTTGATTTTAGCTCATACAGGTGTTGTTGTTTTTATAAAATCCAGAGTTGATTTTATTTATTGTTTATATGACAAGTACTGTACCTGTGCCATTACATTATTTATTTCATATATAAAATAAATTGACCTATTATACTTGACACTTCTATTTTTCATAAGAATTAGCGCCAGGGATAGGACAATGGTTTGGCCACATCTCTTTGATGGCGCGCCACCACTACGCGGAGGCACATAGTTTATCATCATAGTTAACTAGAAAGGGGAGCACCATGAAGTTGCTGTATCGAGGTCCAGAATTCCTCTTGACGGCCCTGATGATGGCCTTTGGATTACAATTACCGCTTCCTTCCCACAGGGTCATAGTTATGTTTAGTGTCCATTAGCAAGCCCAACTAAATGGACTATGTGCCATACTCAAGTTATTAGGTAATATGAAAGCAAGTCTCTGGGGCACATTGTGGGAAACAGGTGTCATAAGTTACCTGTTGGTAAAGTCCAGCCTTTAAATGACATCCTAGTTCTTTAGAGAAAAATCCCATTCTGGCCTTGGCCACATCTTATAGGAGGTTCATATCTTATTTTTTCTCTGTTGAAGGTCCATCATTGTATCATACCAAGTATGCAATGTTGTTTCTAGATTCACAAACAAGTGTTTACTTGTGATCTATCCGGTCTTTATTCTGTAAGTGGAATTTTACTTGTTCCTTAATAAATGAGAATTGCCGGCTTCTCTAGTTCTGTCTAGCACTCATCTACCTTTACACGGTAATATTTTACTAATATTTTCTTTTTAGCAGTTTAGCTATTTTTTCCCTTTTATGTAGTGTTCTTTCAAACTATTTTTGTTTCTTAATTTTTTGCTAATCTCTATTATCCCTATGCACTGGGGTCCTGATTCATCCAAGTACTAAAATAAGCAGCGCAACGGGTTTGACTTAATGAAGGAAAAAACTGACATTATTAATGACAATAGTGAAGATCCTGATGATATTATTGATCCTTTATCTCAGGCTATATCTACCAAAATAGACAAAATGTCAATAACTACTTTTTAATATATTTTATGAGTACATGCACAATCAAATACTGCTAATGCCCATAGCCAGATGCATACAGATTTAAGAAATAAAAGGCTTATTTAATAACAGGGTGACAATAACATGAGTGTGACATTTTTCTTAAAGCCTGTTTTTTACTGAGGTACTTGTTAATAATATACTTGAAATAACTATAGCCTTCATACATAACGAAATCTCTACAACATGCTACCCATATCTTTGCTTTCAGAAAAGCTGATCTTTTATAATGCTGGTAAGTGAATAAGCTTCTCTGCCCTGGATAACTTTGGAAGGGTAGGGGCAGAGAGATGAGCACATTTTTAGAACTGTTCTACAAAATATTTGCCTCATTTCACAAAAACTTTGCTGGTTTCACTAGCTTTTCCCAGTCATACCCCAAACACACCACACAGTAGAATAAATTGGACATTGTTGTCAGATCTCTTCATAGACTATAAACACTCTGAAATGCGAAATTACAAATACAATGCGTAATTGAAATCCATGGAATGGTGAAGCAATAGTAGGTTTTGAAAGATTATATCATTAGTACATTGTGCCTATGTGCACCAGCCATTCCCACTACTAAATTCATTTTGTGCTAACTCTCCCCACAACTTCCCTCATCTCTACCCAGTGGTCTGGGTAATGAAAGTGCAGTCTTATAGGTAATGAGTCTCATTTCAATAATGGCATATGAAAACTAGAAATTGGGACTTCCCTGTGGGAATCATGAATGTTATCAGGTATGTTTTTCTATGTATTAAAAAAAAATGTTGCGTGAATGGACTTTAAGGGGCATATCCAATTAGCGGAGTGCATCCGGAGCGGTCGCGAAGGCTTTCCGTGGCAATGTAACATTGCGAATTTACCATGGCCACCCGTAAGGGTGCGATGAGAAATCTGCGATGTTGAGGTACTGTAGTACCTGAAAATGTGTGCATCCGCGATGTTCAGGGGAATATCGTAGCTAATTGAATATGCTCCTTAAAATGCCCAAGGAAGTGTAAAGATGGAATGAGATAGTAAATAGGAAAACAAACTAGGGAGACTGAGATATAAGTAGGCGAGGATGAGCCCAACATGAATAATAGTACAAAATCACAGGGCATAGGGAAGGACTGAAACAGGGTCAGAGCTGTCATCGGTAGTCTGTAGCAATAGAAGAGAATGTGGTAAAAACCAGGAGCAGTAATGAGACAAATATAGCATCCAATAGCAGGGCCGGATTAACCCGAGGTCTAACTGGGCTATAGCCCAGGGGCCTCGGGCATCCAGGGGGCCCTTCAAACTCCTCAGCAGCATTATTGATCGGTCGGGGGCGGGGGCGCCCCCGGCCCGATCGATGCTGCTGAGTACTGTCAGTGCAATCCTCCGTCCCGGCGCGCTGTAGTCTGCTTACTGAGGAGATCTCGCGAGAGTTCATGAACTCTCGCGAGATCTCCTCAGTAAGGAGCTTACAGCGCGCCGGGACGGAGGACTGCACTGACAGGTAAGTGCTTGGGGGGGTCCTCGCGGGGGGTCGGGGGCGGCGGACGGCTCACATTGGGGGCCTCGCGGGGAATGGAGGGCCCCTTAGCCCAGGGGCCTCCATTCCCTTAATCCGGCCCTGTCCAATAGCAGTAGAACAAGCTTGAATTCAGCAAGAGTGGGTCTTAGATACATAACCAGAGGCCCATGAGAGAAGGGGGGGGGGGGTGGCTCTGCACACCGAGGGGAGCACCTCCAGAGAGAGACATTTATCTGATTTTTGCACCGGAGCACTCACTGACAGAGAATGAGATACACACTCCCCTTTTGTTCTTCAGGAGACTTGTAACAACTGGTGGGTGCAAGCCTCTCAGATAACTGAATCACACCAATTTTATCCTCATGGGTATACTGGTAGGAGGGGCATTGTCTTGGGATCAGACCTGAGCACCTAAGGAGCTTTTGCCTGATCACTGTGTCAATTAGTGCAATTGATTCACTGCTATGTTCTGTTCAAGTGAATCTAAAACAACTAAAAGATAGAGCATACAAACTTTGATTCAAGGAAAAGCATCTGACCTGCAACAGACCTTATTTGATGGTCGGTATGTATAAACTTAACATGCTAATCACACCTTTACCAAGCTGAATGATACATACATTCCTTTTACCCAACCCATATGATGCCTGGAAAAAATGATATAGAGTCTTACTCAGAGCTGGTTAAAGGCTTCGGGGGACACAGCACGCTTCAGACAGCAGGGGAAGGGGGGGTGGTCGCCTTTGCTCTAAAATTAAGGATATAGTGTTAGGGCACTTAGGGCATTAATGAAAAACAGGAGGAAAAACTGTGTTATTGTTACCCCATATCTCACACATTGCTTCTTCCCTATCACTATCATTGCCCCCTCCATACCACTCATAATTGCCTCCTCCGTACCTTTCCAATTACCCCCTCCATACCTCTCTCATTGCCCTCTTCATACCTCTCCCATTGCCTCCTCCATACATGTCCTTTTTCCCCCTCCATACCTCTCCCATTGCCAACTGCATACCATTCATTGTCTTTTCCATGCCTTTCTCATTACCACCTCCATACCTCTCTCATTGACCCCTCTATACCTCTCTCATTGCCCCCTCTATACCTCTCTCATTGCCTTTTCCATACCTCTTTCATTGCTCCCTTCATACCTCTCTTATTGCCATTTCCATACCTCTCTCATTACAGCCCCCTCCCTATCTTTCATTACAGCCCCCATCGCCGCCCTCTCCCTATAGCTCTCATTACAGCCCCCTCCCTATAACTCTCATTACAGCCCCTCCTTAAAGCTTTCATTACAGACCCCTCTATATATCTTTTATTACAGCCTCCTCCTTATAGCTTTCATTGCAGCCCCTCTATATAGTTTTTTTTACAGTCCCCTCCCTGTATCTCTCATTACAGCCCCCTCCCTATAGATTTCATTACACTCCACGCTATATAGCATGTTACTTACCTTCAGTTGTTACTGACAGTGCCATTCTACAGTGTGCCCCCCACCCCTCATTCGGCTCTGCGCACACTGAGGAAAAATTTAGAGGTACATTCAGGAAACAGATAGCCAGGCTCCTGGAAGGACTACGGGTATGTGGGTCCCAGGATAACTGGGGAGGGTGCAATCTTCCTGAAATGTGTATTTTACGCAAAAAAAAAAAAAGTATTTCCTACTCAACATCATAATTACACACTGTGGGCCTGATGTAGTGTTTGAAGCAATTTAAACTTACGGAAGTGTAAATTGCATTCCTTAATTTAAATATCTTTACATCTGTGCGATTTTGAATACTATGGAAATTGCATACACTTCATTATACACACCTCTTTGCCTTATGGGGCAGATAAATCAATCAATCAATTTTAACTTTCCCCCCCCAAAACAGTGTAAAAACTATAAAAAACTATAAAAACTAGTGCTGCCATCCTAGGTTGATATTAGCACAATCTGGGGGACAAAAAGTATGAGGTCCCCCCGAATTTAATATTACCAGCACCAGGCTTTGCCAGCCTGGACTGGTGGCACTATAGAAGAGAAGCCCACAGAGTGGGGTCCCTCTGCCATTATGCCAAGCCAGCCCTAGGCCAATCAGCACAGAGCTGAATTTTGTAGGGAGATGGGGCTCACTCGCACAATGGATTCCAGCTCTATTGAGACTCATGAATGCCCCTCACCCACTAAAGAAAAGGAAAAGTTCCAGAAAGTAAAAAATAAAAATGACTTTATACCCCCTTTGTACCCTATATAACGGCATGAGCTATCACATGGCATTCTTCTGCTATAGATAGCAGAATAGGGGAAATTTATGAAATTTTTCTTTTTTGAAAAACTGTTTAATTTTTCATTTAATCTGTCTATTTTTTCCTTCATATTACAAAAAATATGTCCCAATATGCTCACAGGAAAAAACCCTATCTGACAAGACAAAGAACAAAATATAATTGTCTTGGCTAGAGTAACAAATCTATATATGTAAAAGAAGAAGTTTGCTTGTTTGTTGGCGAATATCTTCCACAGCTCTCAAGGTAAAGCTGCCAAATCTTACATAGTTATTTAGCATTGAAAAAATAATTAGACCCCATAGCGAAAACGCGACAATGTGACAAAGAGACAAATATTGAAAACATAATTTTTTGGTTGGAAACAATTAACTACTGGAAGGAAACCTCGCCACAACACGACATAATGACAACGCCACCCCTTGATGAAGTCACCACAGGTGACAAAACGCGTTTGGACCCAATCAGAAAGTGATACCTTTCAAGCCACGCATCCGGAAGTCACGGAGTTCCCCCTGTGTTTTGGAACTGTTCACGGCTTTCCTACACTTTAACCAGTGGCTTGAGAACTGTGTGCCGGAGAGATTGGGGCAAAGAAACCACTTAAGGACTTTAGAAACCCACTATAGGACCTCATTTAGAGTCGGGCGCAAAGTCCGTTTTAGGCGTATCCAGCAAAAAACACTACCACACACGTGCAGAAAGCACCAAATCCGCCTGCATCTTGGATGCAATTAACACTTGCGACAGCCTGCGACTCACTACGAGAGAATGGGAGTAACACGGAATTGTGAAGGTGTGACCATGTATATACATCCTAGTCGCTGTGAGGCGCAGACGCAACACACGTCAAAACAGGGTTAAAGCTGTGCGGCAGGAATTAGGTGGCGCAAGTGTTAGCTGCAGGGACTGCTCGCAGCTTGATAGGGTATTAAGAGTGGGACGCAACTGGGATTACTTGCCACTCGTAATACCCTACCAAGCTGCAGCACACTCCCACTCCTACACTTCTTAAACGGACTTTGCGTCTGACTCTAAATGAGGTCCATAATGTGAGTGATTTTTATCTGTTTTACAATAAATTGTTAAGAACTTACCACACGACAAGCTCTATCTCCCTCTTGTCTCCTTTCTTATGCGTATCCTTTATCGTGAGGACGACTGAGGGAGGACTATATACAGAGACGTTTCTGTGGAACATATACAGGATTAAACTTGTCACTCAGACTAATCTTTATTGTTGGTTACGTCCTGTGAACATTCTTTATCATCATTTGGTTTTGCTTTGCCTGTTGAACATATGTTTAGAGTCTGAGGAGTATTTTTACAAGTTTTATTACCGTTTTTTGTTTGCTCAATCCTTACCTGTTGCGCTGAGTCTCCTCTCATTAATTTTAAAGTTTATCTTTTTCTGGGAGAGATCAGGCTCTCCTCCAATGAAGAAATTGGCAGCATCCAGATCCCATTCCCCAATCCCTGTATAGAGCGCTGATTGATCTCCTGTTTTCAATAATGACAACGTGACAAAGCAACAAATCTTATTTTCTAAATAGCATTTTTGCTCTATTTACCAAATAATTTTCTAATATATAAATATTGCTACACATTACAAAGCGTACCTGCACAAGGCCAAGTGCTAGTATACATTATTCCTGGTGACGTCGACACACCTCAAGAATGTAAAAATGGTGTTGATCATTAAGGTACCAAATAGCTGTGCTCATTAAGGGGCACATTTATGAACCACCGCATAAAATGAAAAATAGTTTTCAATCCTTATCGCATTGATAAGGACTGAACTGTTTCTCATATTTATTAAAAAATCTCAACAGGAACAGCCGAACCCTACTGTGCAGTGTGAAGAGCAAACAGTTGTCATTTGACAGGAAAGGATCACATGATCCTTTTGCACATGAGCTGTCCCTGGATAGAAATGAAAAGTGAAGAAAAGACCAATGATGAAGATGTACCCCACATAACAAGTTTCCGAAAAATTTATAATTTTTGGAACTTGCTAGATTGCGCTATGGAGCAGTCACCAAACTATTTTATTGTGACTGCTCAGAAAAAAGAAATAGAATGCAAAGCAACAGGTATCCACGATATCTGCTGCGATGCAACAATCATAAATTTGAAGAATCCTCCAAATTGCGTCTGAAACACGATACCTTTGGGTAAATTACACTAGATGATAAATAGGCCCCTAAACGTGTTATTGCTCTACAATTTAAACTTTTTCTTTTCCTCCTTCTGTACTGAGCAGTACACTCGTCTATGTTTGATATAATTCAAGACAGCAGTTGGACCCCGAGGCTGTCTTTATTTCAAATAACGAATTTCGGTTTCCTTCTTTTTTCAAATACATTGATGCATTTGCGTTTTTGTATGTGCATTTTGCGGGCATACTTGTGCCTGTATGGAGTAAAGGGCTTAGCTATAATTATTGTAAAAGCAATGATTTCCGCTACCTTGGAAGTAGTGTATGGGATACTGTATGTCAGGTCAATTTGCACGTCTAAAGAGCTCCACTCCCTACAAAGCAGGAACGCCTGCAATCATTCCTTTATTGCTTACTGTACTTGGGTTGGATCGGGTTTATAGTATTGCACATCATTTACCGTGCACTGCAGAGTGCTTCTTCCTCCCTCATTCTCCTAAATCCGCATTTCACCACCAAGCACACTTTCCTTACTAATGGATTTTGCTGCGCAGATCCATGCACGGTATTGTAAAATAGACCACGGTCTGCTAATGTTTATGGCATAACAATAGATCTGGCAGGACACTGATCCCTGCAAGAAATTATTTGGAGCTTTGTGGATTTACCAAAGCGGAAAATAAACCCAGTTTTGATCGTGCCGATTTCTAAGCAAAAAATCCTCTACAAAATTTGTCCATACACATACATCAAATGTTAGTTGGCAAAGCAATGTTTTACAGAGAAATAGTAAACTGAATAATCGACATATCCAAACTATGCACGAACAATTTGAGCCCATTAAATTGGACGATGTGCAAAATGTTCACTATGGGGATTAGGTTGTTACACGTTTAAAGCTTGGTATAGTTCCTTCCTGCAATAAAGACAAATCTACTTGTACTCCTGGAAGGAAGTAATAACTGCCAAGAAAAAATGTTCACCTATGGCTAAGAAATAATATTATTCTGAGAAAGGTTAGGGCAAAGCCAACCAACGATATAATACTGCAACAGTGTAATAAGAAATGTTACGTCTGATATTAACTGTTGCTTATTAATATGGACGATTACGTTTACGAAAGAGGCGAAGAAAAAGTGTAATTAATAAAATTAATCATTGTGTTGTTCGGATTAGAATATAGAATCGCCAGTTGTAATGGAAGTATGAATCATGGGACTTGTAGTTCCATAGCAGATAAAAAAGGGGAAAGCTGCAGGTTGCTTGATTTGGAACCAACAATACTTTGTTCTGCAAGGAACTGATGATCTATATTCCACGTACGCCCAGCAGATGTCACTATTGCTCCGTGTCCCTTCTTCGTCCAGCAGGAGGCAGTGCTGCAGCTTTTACTCTTAAGTCTATGACGTCAACCCTGATACACTGAGCTAGTCTGACACTCTGCTCCACTCTGCAACTTTCCCGTGCTGGAGCAGGCAGGAATGAAAGGGGGGAGAGGAGTATGTTGTGATAGAGGGGGAAGCCTACAGGTTGGGCTCTAGGGGGGAGAAGACCGGTTTGATATAGAGTGGAGAAGGGCAAAATGTACCCCCAGCTGGCACTGCTGCTCCTGATCGCCCCCCTGTGCTTCCCCCTGGAGACTGAGACTCCCACAGGTCAGTCACTGGTTGCTTTTGTTCCTCCCCCTCTTCTTGCTCTCACACTCCCTCCTTCCCATATCACTTACTCTTTCTCTACTCCTCCTCTTACCTCCCCCTTTCCGGATCACTTGTTTGCCACTTGAACCTCTGCATTCTCTCCCCGTCCCAACCTTACCCCTCTTTTATTTTGCCCTAGTATAGTTTCACTTTAACTTCACCCCCTTTTTATAATGTACTCTCTGTTCACGTCCGGTTCTCTGTCTTTATGTAACTCCTTATTAAACGTGTCCAAATCTCTCACTTCTCCATCCTTGTGTACGTTTCTTTTCTTCTACCCCTAAGTCTTTATTACTCCCTGTTCCAATATTTAAACCTAATTTCAAGCCTCTCTCACCAATAACTCATTTTCCATTGTTATTTCTTTTTACTCCATCTCAGCGTTACACATTTCCTTGTACTTATCTCATAGTTCTCTTCTGATTCCAATCTTTTCCACAGCCCCTTGTGCGCCCAACCCCTCCCCCTTTCTTTTGGCATTTGCTCCAAATGCCCCCATCTTTTTCTTCCTTCTTTGTCCCATTCTAACATCCCTATTGTTCTCTGCCCACTCCCCTTCATTTTTATTTCCTGCCCCAATATCACTTTTCCCAGCACCCTTTGCTCTTGTATCACCTGTAATGATTTCATTGCCCCTTATTTGCCATCCAGTAACAGAAACAAGGTTTCAACATCTTACATTTTAAATTAAAGTATACCAGGTATCTTCATAAATCATTACCTGTACTTTAAATAGTCTTTTGGGCATTTTTGTAAAGTACATGCCGGTCCCTCCTCTACCCTGTTTTATTTCATATACCACTCCTCACTATCTTCTCAATTCTGTCTCCTATTGACAAATTGTTTAGCAGTCCGTTTTGTCATTCACACTCGAGGATGCAAATCACTTTCTTTAAATCCCCTGCTGATTTCTTTATCCCCCCCCCCCTGATTATTTCAGTCCTTGCTCACCTTTTTAATCAATTATAATTGTACCCTTATTTGGATCCCTGCATTCCTACTTCTCATCCCTCATATCTTTCTTTTGTATACCTTATTCCATTCCCTTCTTTATACTTCTCTGGATCCCATCTCCCCAGGCCACCCTTCACCCACTGGATTACCTTCTACTTTCAAATATCATTCCAGTGTCTCCCCTCATGTGTCATCTCTGAAGCCCCTCTAACTTGGCTACTGTTCAATTTCGTTTTCTTTTTCTCTTCTCAGTGTCTGCTGTCAGTCATCTCTGGCCATCAAGGTGTCTATCAGACCTCTCTATCCTTTTCCATCCTACAACCAATGTCTATTTTACCATCTATTCTACAGTAACTAGTCCAATAACTTCCCATCACCCTTTTACCACTTCACTTGGCTCATTCCGTTCCTCACATTTTTCTTCTTTTCTAAAACACCTTCCCCTCCTCCACACCTTTATTTCCATAATCCCTTTCCTCCTTGCTATTTACGGTTTAACATACCTCCCTTTGATGTTTTTTTTTAAGTGGATAGAGGAGGGGTATGTGCCGTGCATGTGTACTTGAAATCTTTTTCAGGCCGCCTGTTAAATTTGAGTTAATGAATGTACTGGGAAAGTAAAGGCTTTTCTGTAAGGTTTTAAAAATGAGTTTGAATTCAGTAATTAGTTGCTAACCTATTAATAATTTATATAACTTGTATTTGCTGACACAAGGATACATACTACCTCAAAGATCTGTAGGGACAGATAAAGGAGATTTTTTTCGGAATGTGAATATATTGAGAAACATGTCATAAGGAACGGTGATATCTAGAAATAGGAGAAAATGTAAGGTAGTGGAAGCAGTTACATGTAGAGAGATAGGAGGATGTATAGAAGCAGTTATATAGAGATGGGAGGAGATACAGATGCTGGTATATGGAGATATAGGAGGAGATACAGATGCTGGTATACGGAGAGATAGGAGGAGGTACAGATGCTGGTATACAGAGAGATAGGAGGAGATACAGATGCTGGTATATGGAGATATAGAAGGAGATACAAATGCAGGTATATGGAGAGGTAGGAGTTAGAGATGTAATTATATGAGGCCTATTTATGAGAGATAGGAAGAATTATAGAAGTAGGTATATGGTTGAAGTAAGTGGTTATATGGAGAGATAGGAGATGTAGGAATAGTTATATGGAACTTATGGAGTTGGTTATAGGAGAGAGATGACACAGTAGATAGGTTGGTAGAATAACTTGCAGGGAGAGATGAATGCGTTTAAGGAGAAGGTGCATAGTATATAATGCAGGAGGTATATAAAGCAGTTTTGTGGCAGATACGAGTTATTGAGAGCCTCTATATGGATGGTGGTTCAACAACACGCTTAAAATATTTGTATTACAATAACATTTAGAGATGCAATTAAAAATAAATCAATTAACTTTTGTAGGAATATATGTTATTGTATCTATGTATGGACCGCGTTTGTTCAGGCAGTGAAATAGTTAAATTTGACTCTGGACAATAACACCATAAAATAGTTTTTTTCAGGTGATTAACTTCCCTTCCTAATGAGATCAAAGTCCTTTTTCTGTCTAGTGTGAGTTTGGAAATGTCTTTGTGACTGCCCGATCCCCTTTCACCGTGTTCTCATAATGACTGTACAAGAAGGTCCGTGACCTAATGACCGATGTGTGTAATAGATTGTCAAGTTAGGGCTTGTACGTCTTGAATATGGTGTAGTTCTGTGCAGGTGATTGCACAAAAACAGCATTGACCATGTTGGTGGCCTCACCGATCCAAAATCCATGAATTCACTGTACAAAAATGTCAATTTCCACTGGATTGTGCTGCTCTGAAATTGCAACATGCTTTCAAATAGGATCAGCCAATGCGGGTTTCTTATGGTAGTCATAAGGATTAATGATGCATCTTCAATGAGACAATTTGTGCTGGGTTCTGCGTGGAATCGCAGTGTTACTCGTAACATGAGAAAATCCCTAAACCACACTGGAGCAAAATGACTGTATTCTATTGTTGTGCAACATAGGTTTATAAACAGAAATGTTTGGGTAAATAGAAACTAAAGTATCACATCCGTTGACCAGCAGTAGGCCCTGCATAGCTGTGTTGTAGTTACTTTATGTTATCAGATCACAATTTCTATGCAGGAAAATGCTGTTTGTGCACATTTAACACTGTGGACCTGTAGTATACACTCCTTACTTAGCACGTTTACATTATGTATAGTAGTGTATTAATTATGTTATCAGTGGTAGCAAATTTTATCTCCAATTATTTTTTGTTGTGAATAAATCATTGCTATATGCTCAAAGATCCCTTAAAGCAACTCTTCTGTATGGCGCAGACTTCTTCTTTCATTGTCACGAGATTAATGTTGACGATTGCACGGAATTCCTCTCGTCCTACACACACAGCACAACCATTGTCAAAATCCTATTAATAACAAGTCTATGCATCCTACAACTTGTTTAAACAGCCACATGGCGCTTGGAGTCTGAAGAGGGAAACAAAAGAAGGTTACAATGTGAACAGAAGGAAGTGTAGGGTGTTAATAGGAGAGAGAACAAGATCAGTAGGCACAGTGCTGATACAGGGACAATATGCTCAGTGCCGGGAGAGTTGTGTAAGGAGTACAGGGAAAATAAGTTGCTGAATGTAGATAATAGGATACATTGTTAGCGGAGAGATAGCGAGTGCATTTCATAGCCGCAGGTTACAGATATAACAAAGGTTAATGTGGAGCAGGATGCGTTGTTATCAACTGAGGGTTAATAGGAAATGGAGAATTTTAAGGTGCAGGGCGAATCTAGCAGACAGGGTGCAGCTCTACAAGGGAGAGGTGTTAGCGAGAGAAGGGAGCATAGGATAGTATCATATTGTTCTGTGTTTAGATACAGATTTCATTAAAAAATCCCTTGTACACTGTCCACAATCTAAGCAGTTAATAATAGTTAAATTAATATATTGCAGATGCATTTGAGTTATAAATAGTCCGTGATTACATTTTACACCTCTCAAGCGCTATCAACCAACATGACACCTGGTTATCTTATCCCCACGTAATCTGTGCCAGGGACAGAACAGAAGCTTGTCATTGAAAACAAGTAGAAGGGAAGAGGTTAATATTGTCTCCTATCAGCGATCCCGCTGACTCTTCAGCTAGATGGACCAGACGCTTCGGGAAACAATGGGGACTCGGCTAATCCCGCAGACTGCAGCCCTGTAAAATCCCCCTATTGTGGGAACTGGGGCAATGTCTGTGCTGTAAATTAAAAGGGGAGGGTAACGTGGTACTGCTGCCTCACTACTAAATGGCTGCTCTTTTATAACTTCACTTTTTGTTTAATGCAGAGGTGACTAAATAGGCTAATTCAGTGTCTGAGCAGCATAGGGGACAGATATATAATGATCAGAATCTTTTCACCTATAAACATGAACCATTTCAACCGGTATTTGTTTCTGATTTTTTTTTCTCCACTCATTTTTTACTTGCTGTAATGTCTTTAAAATAAAATACAATTGCTTAATTCAGTCCAGGTTGCTGCAGTTGGAAAATATGTTGGGAAGGTTTGGAAACATACTTGGTGTAGTGGGTGAATTAGGCTATGCTATATGGTTTCTGGTGATCTAGCAAACTGTACATTATAAAAACTATAAAAATGAATACTTAGCAGAGGCACAAATGGGTCTATTTATTAGGACCCCTCTTTGATGAAGATTTTCTAGCACTGCTTATCCCAGCAATAGAAAATATTCACTCTGTAATTTGTGAAACAAATGTGATAGAGGCAGCTGAGCGATGCTAAGCTCCCCGACAACACTGGGCGAGAGGAGTCTCACTGCTCGCCAGGCCAGGCGCAGGGGCCCTCTGCGCACATGCTTGCCAGCTCGTGCATGTACACTGGAACTGTTCCAGATGCAACAACAAAAAGTTAAAAAAAAACACCATTTAAGAAAAAAAATGGGAAAAGATGCTTCATTTTAATTAATTTGTTCCTGTGGGTGTTTCTGACAGATGCCACCCTGAAATGGTGTTATCAATTGGAGGACTTGCATGTGTTTTATAATAGGAATGCATAGCCAGTGGCCCCTGGTGAGGGCTTTGATAAATAGGAAAAAACCCCAAATCAAGTGAAAACTCCAGTTTTTGCTGGATATGGGGGCTTTCTCCAATTGATAAATAGACCCCTAAAAGTCAGTTACAAATGTGCAAAAATTTAATCACCAAAGTACAAATGCACTTTGGGGGGAATTCAATTGGCCGTGTTACTTGAAAATGTATCGCGGCCTGCGCACTATTACCGTTATTACGGTAGTTTTAATGCCAGATTTTTGCTCGCAGCTTAGAGAGCTGCAAACAGAAAGCCAGGTTAGTAACAGTAATACGTTTAACGCGGCGATACTTCGGGGGAATTGAATCCTCCCCTTTGTGTCTATCTTTATGCAAATATGCTAATTTCAATGTAATATGCCTGGTGTTTGTGGGTAAAGATGGGGGCATTAATATATAAATGTGGTGCTGTTTGTCAGTGCTGGATCATCAATAAGGCAATATAGGTTATGGCATTTCATGGCATATGGCATGGGGTCTAGTGGGCACTGGGGGATCCTGGATTAATCTAACCTTTTTATATGTGTGGGGGGTTTTATTGGAAAAAGAGATTGAGACAGTGCATGTTTTTGGGTGTTCCTTCATATTCATAGGGCTACAGAGCCACCCCATCCCCAAAAGGACTTGCTCTATTCTACTTGTTTTCAGAGGTGATAGAAACCAAACCTTGGCCTGTTTTTCAATGGGACACTCTATCCACCTTTCAGGTTCACTTTCTACAGGAAAATTCAGGGACATGTCTACCAATGTACAAAGTAGTCCCGAATTTTTATTAATTAATGAGTGATGTGGTCTGAAATACTGGGGTTATGAGTTCGATTCCCGACCATGGCCTTATACGTGTGGAGTTTGTTTGTTCTCCCTATGTGTTGGCGTGGGTTTCCTCCGGGTGCTCCGGTTTCCTCCCACGCTCCAGAAACATAGAGGTAGGTAAATTGGCTGCTATCAAATTGACTTTAGCCTCTCTCTTTATCTCTCGCTCTGTGTTTATCTTAGGGAATTTAGACTGTAAGCTCCAATAGGGCAGGGACTGATGTGAGTGAAACACAATTTTGTGTTTTTGGCGTATAATACGCTTATTGACTTCTGTACAAGATCACAAAGCACTCATTTCGGAACTAATTTTTTGTGCGCATGCTCAGATGTAAAAAAAACTTAATATACAGCAAAAATACAAATTGCATACTCCTGTGAGTAGATAATGAAGTATAACAGTATATGCAGTACTCTTGAAGTTATTGTTTTTTAAAGTTTGTGTAGTTGGCAGAGTAACAGAAGCAGTGTTTAAGGAATGATGTAAAAGTGTAGGTGGAATAACAAAGTCAGGATGTGAGAACAATACAGCAGATTCTGTGTTGCATGTGAACAAGTGGTTTTGGGTTTAACAACTGACCGGTGATGGATTTTAGTCCTTGCAGCTGTACAGTCATGGCCAAAAGTTTTAAGAATGACACAAATATTATTTTTCACAAAGTTTGCTGCCTCAGTTTTTTATGATGGCAATTTCCATATACTCCAGAATGTCATGAAGAGTGATCAAAGGAATTGCAATTAATTCAAAGACCCTCTTTGCCATGACAATTAACTTTTTCCAAAAACAACATTTCCACTGCATTTCAGCCCTGCCAGAAAAAGACCAACTGACATCAGGTCAGTGATTCTCTCGTTAACAAAGGTGAGAGTGTTGATGAGGACAAGGCTCTGTCATGCTGATTGAGTTAGACTAACAGACTGGAAGCTTTAAAAGGAGGGTGGTGCTTGAAATCATTGTTCTTCCTCTGTTAACCATGGTTATCTGCAAGGAAACACGTGCAGTCATCATTGCTTTGCACAAAAAGGGCTCCACAGGCAAGGATATTGCTGCTAGTAAGATTGTACCTAAATCAACCATTTATCGAATCATCAAGATCTTCAAGGCTCCCAAGAACGTCCAGCAAGCGCCAGGACTGTCTCCTAAAGTTGATTCAGCTGTGTAATTGGGGCACCACCAGTGTAGAACGTGCTCAGGAATGGCAGCAGGCAGGTGTGAGTGCATCTGCACGCACAGTAAGGTGAAGTCTTTTGGAGGATGGCCTGGTGTCAAGAAGGCCAGCAAAGAAACCACTTCTCTCCAGGAAAAACATCAGGGGCATTCTGCAAAAGGTACAAGGATTGTGCTACTGAGGACTGGGGTAAAGTCACTTTCTCTGATGAATCCCCTTTCAGATTGTTGTTTAGGGCATCTGGAAAAACACTTGTCCGGAGAAGGAAAGGTGAGCGTAACCATCACTTGTGAGCACTACCATCAGTTCTGTTCTGCTAACAGTAAAGCATCCTGAGACCATTCATGTGTGGGGTTGCTTCTCAGCCAGAGGAGTGGGCTCATTCACAATTTTGCCTAAGAACACGGACATGAATAAAGAATGGTACCAAAACATCCTCCAAGAGCAACTTCTCCCAACCATCCAAGAACAGTTTGGTGATGAACATTGCCTTTTCCAGCAGGATGGAGCACCTTGTCATAAGGCAAAAGTGATAATTAAGTGGCTCGGGGATCAAAACATCAAAATTTTGGGTCCATGGCAAGGAAAGTCCCCAGACCTGAATCCCATTGAGAACTTGTGATCAATCCTCAAGAGGCGGGTGGACAAACAAAACCCCTAAACATTCTGACCAACTCCAAGCATTGATTAGGCAAGAATGGACGGCCATCAGTCAGTATGTGGCCCAGAAGTTGATTGACAGCATGCCTGGGAGAATTGCAGAGGTCTTCAAAAAGAAGGGTCATCACTGCAAATATTGACTCTTTGTAGAAACTTAATGTAATTGTCAATAAAAGCCTTTGACACTTATGATTTTTTTGTAATTGTACTGCAGTATACCATAGCAACATCTGAAAGGTCTAAAAACACTGAGCAGCAAACTTTGTGAAAAAAAATATTTGTGTCTTTCTCAAAACTTTTGCCCATGACTGTAGGACTTTTAATATGGTGTATGTGTTTTTTTAGTACTTTTCTATGTGACACTACAGGTCCCAGAGGGCTATGGATACCGGTGCATGCTGGTGCTTTTAGTTCTCCAAGTGCCTTTATACTCTGTCAGCCATAGATTTGCTGGCTTAGTTATACAAGTGCCAGTAATATTCCTAACACCAGCATACCCAAGCAGTTTATGGCTGCCAGGAACCAGTAGTGCAACATTTCAAAATGCTACTTTTTTACATTTTACAATAATTACCTCACCATCCAGGTGTATTGCGATGAGCCCCAGGGCTATCAGCATAGGGCTGGTTTTTCCTAGATGGGTGCACCTTTTTTTTGGTGGGTGCAACATTTTTCGCACCCACTGCATTAGTGGTAACCAGCCCAGGTTATGACGCTGGTGCTTGGTTCACTTTTGGTGGGTGGTGACACTTTTTTTTAAAATATATATTTTTATATACACCTTAATACACATTAAAACATCAGTCATCATCAAGTTGGGGTTCTTTAGTATGCGGCCGCATCAACATACGCTACCAGCACACTATGTTGAGTTCCACGTATCTTAAAAAACGTGCAACTCAACATAACCACTTAAAAGCTTAGTTTTTGCTTCCTGCAATTTCCGTGCATATTCAGGACGCAATTTGTGCTGAAGCATCTTTGTGAGAAATAAGCAGACCATGCCTCCTTCCTACCCGCATCCCTTTCAGCCAATTACTAGTTAATAGAGCCACATTCCTTTCCAGCTCAGGACCAATCGGTGTTGGCTAATGTTAATTTGGAAAAAAGCATAGCCCAGTATGGCTGTCTGTAGTTGACTAGTTGTAAATCATATGGGCAATACAAACTATTTATCAAAGTTGGGCGATACTGTATATAATTTACATGTGGCATATATGGCTATTTGATAAATAGCCAACTTGGCTTGAAAATGTGTTCACCATATAAATTTAGCAAAATAAATTTGCCATGCTAATTAAAGATGAGCATTGAGTGCTAAACTTTCCCAAAACCAATATAGAGATGTTAAAAGTGAGAATGGCATGGCAATTATCATTACCCCAAAAGCTTAGTAATTTACTGCGCCCACATTCCAAAGCAATTACCTGTCTAGCAATCATGCTATATTGGGTGTCAAATGACATAATACCTTTCTTCAGCCTTAAACGAATAAACCATTCTTGCCAACTCTCCCGGAATGTCTGGGAAACTCCCGAAATTCGGGTCGGTCTCACGGACTCCCGGGACAGCAGGCAAGTCTCCCGCATCCCACAACTACCTTCCCAAAATGGCGTGTTTCGCGGTGAAATGCGTCATTTTGGACCCGCCCCGCAACAAAACAGCATTTTCGTTGCGGCCTCCAGTCACGCCCCTCTCCCGGACAGAACTTGCTGAAAGTAGGCAAGTATGGAATAAACTTTTGTACTTCTATAGTAGAAAACATAAATCATACTTGATTTTTCTCCAGGAATGTCAGGGAGGCTCCCGAATTTCAGGTAGTTCTCCCAGACCCCCAGAAGGGTAAGCCTTATGCCACCCACTTCAATAGGATGGGGTGGCCTCAATGACACAATTCAATGCAAAATATATAATTTCTGGGGGAGTTGGCAACTATGGTGTTGATAGTTCAGCAAAGATAATGAAGTAGTATATGCAGTACTGTAGAGGTTTTTTTTTTTTTTTTTAAGGTTTGTGTAGTCTGCGCACTAACAAAAGCAGTGTTTGAGGAGTGATGTCAAAGTGTAGGTAGAATAAGGTGGAGTTAGGATGTGAGAACAATACAGCAGATTTTGTGCTACATGTGAACAAGGGAGTAGGATTGCAATGACTGGCCAGTGATGGATTTTAGTTCTTGTAGCTGTACATAACTCTATTGTATGGTTTTTGCTGGTACAGAAGCTACTGTGCCATTTTGCCATGGAACAGTGCTAAAACCATGTGATTTGCGACATCACGCCCCCCTGCATTGCCCTTGACCTCCCCTCTGGGATCTCTCGGAAGGGAGAATCTCAAAGTCGGCAAGTATGACAGAAGTGCTGTCACTTTAATTAATAAATGTACCAGCAAATAAAAAAAAATGTATAAGGTGCTTTACACACATTTGGCGTTTAATGCTGACCACTAGTTTCGATAGTTTGGGTCATATAAAACCCAATGTGATGAAGAGAGCTTTTCACTCATGCAAAAATACCACACTTGGGAGTCTACTTACTAATTATGCTATATTTACTGCGATAGACAACAATATGTACAGCTGGGTACACACGTTGTTTTCAACCAAATATTGGGCCAATCATCCGATAAATGACCGTCCATCGCTTTAGTGTGTACACTTAGTCGATGAATGATAGTCGTTCCAAAGCACTGACCATCATTTGCTTTGATTGTTCAGCAGAGCTATTAATCTCGTTCACCTATGGATCAACATCTTTCCAATTCTGCAGTGTATGCACTAACGATCAGGATCATTTATCATTATCATTTATTTAGTACATTCTATAAAATGACAACTAGAATCTGATTGGTTGATATAGGCATCATCTCTACTTTTTCAAACCCGCAGCTTGATAAATCTACCCCATGATCTTTTCAGCCGACGGTTATGACAGATGAAGAGCACAGATTTGAGGGTAAACCTTTTAAAACAAGTATAGCACGTACGCATGCATCAGCATGCTGATCGTGAAATTCTTTTTTTTTGTAGTCGTTAGTAAAATCGTTATAGATAACACATTGGTCAGTAAATTCTGTAGTGTGTACCCAGCCTATTGCAGCGTCGCTACAATGCATAATGTTGCATCGCAAATATTTGCCAACACTTACCTTGTTTGGGAAACAATGCGAAAGCCCCCCCCCCCTCCTCTGTGATAGGATGAGCTTCGCGTTGCTCCTTACACTGCCCCAATGGTCAGAAGCATTCCATATTAATGATCAACCTAAATACTTTGCGAGAAGGCTCTGCCTGCATAAGGTCGGTCTATAGGGGTCTCTGCAAGACTCTGCCAGATTTTAAGCTTGTAAATTGGATAAGTTCACAGTCCTCATATTAATATATGGGGTCTGTGTTAAAAAGGATAAATAGATTATGGCAGGAGAAGTCTAAGATTTCTCTTGTGTTGAAACCTTTTGTAAATAATGCGATGGGCATTTTATAGCGAAAACAGCTGTTTCCTCTGCTTGAATGGCTCGTCGTACCTATGTAAATATATCTGTTGTTGTTTTATCCTATGTACAATTTATTGGAATCTCCTGCACGCTGGACCATATCTGAAAATGTGGGGTATGACAAGCACGGAAGTTGGACGATAAACTCAAAGTCTTGCTTCCAACTGAGAGCAAAGCTGATATCTCAACTGATGCTTATTTAACCATAACTGCCAGTATGCCCTTCCTGTCAATTTTGTTTCAGTGGTCTATCCTGTTAACGTTCTCCTAAGCTGATATTAAACCCAAATGGCGATGAGCATTAGTAGCAAGCAGGGCTTCATTTAGAAATAAGAGTAACTCCAGTTAGCAGATGTAATTTTGCACCTTCACAAAACAATATTTTGCTGCAGGGGAGAAAATGTAACATGTGAGTTGGGGAGGGGCACATCCTAGTACTATTACTGTTAGTACAGTAATTTTAACACAGATTTTTGTTTGTGGCTCACAGAGCTTAGAGCAAACATCAGCATTGAAATTACTGTACTAATGGCATACTTGCCAACTCTCCCGGAATGTCCGGGAGACTCCCGCATTTTGTGAGAGTCTCCCGGACTCCCGGGCGAGTGTGGCAATCTCCCGAATTCTGCCCACTTCACTAGGAAGTGCCCCACTTCCTAGTGAAGTGGGCAGAATTAGATCCCAAACGCCGCGATTCCCGGTGAATCGCGGCGTTTGGCCCCGCCCCCGCTGTCAAATGACGCAATTTGCGTCATGACGTCACAGGGGGCGGGGCCGAAATGACGCGATTTCGGCCACCCCGCCCCTTCACGCCCCCCTCCACTGGCTGGCTCCCGGAAGGGAGCTGAAGAAAGTAGGTAAGTATGACTAATGGTAATAATGTGCACTTTTACCGTGATAATGGTAATAGAGCGCAGGCCACTTTGTTCTCATGAACAACGTGGTCAGTTGAATTCCTCACATTAAATAGGACTTTTCACGCTTGCCCTATACTTTCTATGGGGAAGTAACTAAGCATGAAATTTTGGTTTTTTTTGGTTCCAATAACCTAAAGAATTTTCACATGTGAAACAAGGGCCTGATTTATTAAGGACATACTTGCCTACTTTTTAAATATGTACTCCAGGAGTACAGATCATGTGACAGAGGGTAGGAGGGGGCGTGACGACGTCATTACGTCACTATAGCCCTGTCCCTACCATTTATACAGAAATTCAAGGTATTGAATAGCATGGGTGGAATTTCGGCATTTTACAGGGTCCGGGAGGTTTGCCTACTCGTCCGGGAGGACTCCCCGAAATTCGGGAGACTCCTGGAAATTCCAAGAGAGTAGGCAAGTATTATTAAGGAAAGTAAAGCGAAAAAATTTGTAAATTTGCTTCTGTACAAACCATGCTGCAACGCAAGTGGTGCAAATTAGATTATTATTTTGCACAGAAGGAAAATACTGGCTGTTTTTTCATGTAGCACACAAATACTTGATAGCTTTATTTGTACACTGAAATTTAAAGTTGATCTAGGACATGTCCTACCCCAATTTTATAATTGGATAGTATTTTATTCTTATGGACTGTAAGAATGACATTGCAATTTTGCTGATTAAGACCAAACCGCACAGTGTGTGTGGGTATCCGTTATGAACAATGAGGATAAGAATTTTATTACATTATTCTATCCTTCTAGCTGGTAGAAATACATACTTGCCAACTTATTGTTTCACCCCCACCTGGGAGATCCCAGAGAGGAGGTTAAGTGGCAAGTGTGGAAGAGGAAGTGGTGATGCCATTGTGTTACTGTAACCTGCATACCCTTGTTGTGAGTCAAATACAGTTTTCTTTCAGGAGTTGAAAATACAGATAACATTTGATGTTATAGGTCCCATCTGATTAATTTTAATACAAAACTTGCAGTTTATTCCAAAACACAAAACATGTTTACTCTACAATTGCTATATATGTTTTTATGTTTGTGTGGATATTCAATTAACTATGTATATATGATTGATGTAATGTAGCAGTATTTATTTTACTGTTGGCAGAACTGAAATCTCTTCATAGATAATCCTGCTTAGCTTTTGGTACATAAAGATGTATGTCCACATGTGCATCAGTTTCTTTTGTTACTGAGTGGATAAACTATTATGCATACTTGCCTACTGTCGGCAAGTGTAGTCTGGGAGAGGGGCGTGACTAGAGGGCGGGAGGGGGCGGGGCGCGGCCAAACGCGTCATTTTTAATAATAACGTATTGTAATAGGTGATCAGCCCTATCGCCTGATATTAATGAATAGAACCCACAGTAGGTAGATAACAGCATTGGTGTCTCTGCATGTTAATTAAAGTGGAGTGTGCAGCCGACATGGTAGGTAGTGCATACAGTAATAGTTACATAATGAATAGGTGCCAGACCATCTCTGTTGAAATAAAGTATCACCTTATCACATTTTTTATTTTATTTTGCACAGTTCTAATTTTCATGAATCAAAATTGCATCCCTTTTATACTGGGATTAACATTCTGCCTCTCACACCTTCAGTCTAAGTATTATCAGGATTGGTCTTCCCAAAGCTACCAACATTTACCCAGGCAAAAATGGGGAAAAATAAGGCCAGCCCCTGGTTCATGACAGCCACACTCCCATTTAACACAAAATGCACCATAATCTGCCCAACCATGCTCAATTTCCAATAAAGAACCTCCCTATTCCTTGAAATTTTAGCAGTTCTGACTTGATCTTATTCCACTACTGGATATCTTTCCCACTTAGCTGGTCTACTACAATCTGTATAGGCAGGTGGACAGGTCTAACACAAATGATTCACTTTGGATGCCTCTCAGAGTAGACATCCATGTTCCTACACTCTGGACTCTCTGGCAAATCAGGGTTTTCGACTCTCACCTCTACTGTTATTCAGCAGTTTTACTGGCTCTTCTGCCTCTTGTTCTGGAGCCTTCTTATCGGAACTCAGGCTCTTGTCACAGCCAAGTCCTGTAGTTTTCCTCTTGGATTTACCGCTTGTTCACACTTGTCAGTCTGCAGCTGCCACTAACTCTAGCACTGATATCTATCACCTAACTTAGGATAGCTGGGCTCAAATACCGACCTGAGAGTTAAGCCCAGAGACGAGGGCTTATATGCAGAGGTTCTGTAGGAAAGGGAACCCAAAAGTTTTTTCTTTTGCACCAGAGGGGCCATTTAATTGGTGTGGCCCTGCCTCTACAAACTGGCCTGCCTCAGATGTGTTCCCATTCATCCCACATCACTCAAAGGCATCTCTCATGTGCATATATCAGAAGAGTATGATCTTTAAACAGCTTCTGTAGTGGCGCTGGCACGCTACTGTGGCTTCTGTATAATTAAGAAAGAAATAAAAAAAAGAAATAAACTTTATTCGTTTAAATAAGTTTAAGTTTAAAAAAATTATGTAAATTATTTGTTATCTGTTTTTAAAATATTTTTCAACTAAAAGGCTATTTTTTGTTTGTTTTGTAATCCTAAAAATATAAATAATTATATATATATATATATATATATATATATATATATATATATATATATAATATATTTATATTTATAATAGTAATATATAATAATACTGTACAGCAGATTATCTGACAGCAGAGTGGGTGGGTATTTGGCCACACCTGTTCACTATTGAATTGAGGTGTTTCAATCAGACCCATTGCCAGAGGTGTAGAGAGATAGATATACAGATATGAGAGAGAGAGAGAGATGAGATGTAGGTCCCTATTTATGTATCACCGCATAATATGAAAGATAGTTTTCAATCCTCATTGAATAGGTAAGGATTGAACTATCATATTTATCAAAAAACTTCAACTGAGAAGTCTAGTTTTTCACTTCCTCTTCAGTGCTCAGAAAATTGCAATGATGGCATCTTCCTTCAAATCGTAGTGTAGATGCGCCGACCCATAGTATCGGGCATGTGCACAAAGAGCCATGTCCCTGTGTAATAACAACAAGCTATAATCATGTAACAGGGAGGGATCACATGATCCCTCCATACATGCACTTTTCAGCTCTGCTCTTCTGCCACAATCCCACTCTATACAACATAAATCACATGGCCCTTTAAGAGCTGCTCTGAACATGTGGTCATGTGTTATGACATGTGACCCACCTTATTCATCAGCTCAGCTATTTAAACCTGTTCTGAGTATTAGGCTCTATTCCTTTACTCCAATGTTCCAGTTCTTATTGTGGGTGATTTTTGTTTTGTCCCGGACTGTTCCCGATTTCTCTTCTGCATGATATTTGATACTGTTTATATTTGATTGTTGCTGACCCCGCTAGGTCTGACACTCCTTCCTTTTGGTGATTTGGAACCCTCCAGTCCATTTGTGTACCAGTCCTGGCTACCTTGACCAGACCCTTCTTGCTGTTGATACCACCTCATCACACCAGAAAGCAGCGTAGAGGGCCTGCCAACCCACCA